>NC_056727.1:1158347924-1158352924 GCF_019279795.1 Protopterus annectens | reverse complement strand
CTGTGAATGGTATCGAGTAGAAATTAATACACTGAAGACTGTATTTAATTATATATTTAGTAATTAAAATATAATCTACTGTTTATTATTGCCTATAGTAAAAGGAAATGTTGATTTACTTAAATCTTAGAATTATTAAAAGTATTTAGGTGTATTAAGATATTGTTTGTTAAAGGGTTGGAAGGGTGGCCTAATGGTTAAGGTGTTTGCCTTATAAAGATTTAATTTAAACAATAATATTGGTTAAGGAGTAAATAAAGAAATGTGGCAAATATAAACTATTCAAAGATTATGATAGATTGAAAAATGACTCATTTTTTACAAATATTAAATTGATTACTTCTTATTTTTAATATTTAATCAGATGATAGTAGTGGACTGATGGTTAATAGCACTAGAGATAAAGGTGCTTGTTTGGATAATATTTCTATTTAAACTTTATATTTTAAACTCCATTAAAAGGGAGATTTTTAACTAAGATCATTACATATTAACTTGATTTGCACAACAGACGTGGTGCCTACTATAATTTTTAAAATCCACTCTTCTGTTTTTGAATTGTCTTACATAAACTCATGTTCAAACAGTTTATATAATACTTGTAAGATAAGATATATTATTCTAACTACAGAGATCTTAGGAATGTCTATTAAACTATATGCCACTTCTAAATTGTAGTTATATAACTGTTAATGGTTTATATAATGGATGTAAAAGGGCCAGTTTAAATAAATATTTAAAAATAATACATAAAAACTAAGAACGTGAATTGTCCAATACATGACCAGGGTATACGTAAAGCAAAACATGTATTAATAATCTGTAAGTGCCTTCATGAGTACAAAGCTCTCTTCAGACCAATTAAAATTAATACAAAGATACAACTTTGAAACCATTCAAAAATCCAGCAGCCAATCACATAATCAATCAGAAACACAAGACTCTATGAGTAACAAAGTAGGCATCTCATACAGCAAAATGTCTTAAAGGCACTTTCCACACAATAATAATAATGATATAAAACTTAATAAAACTCTAAATACATGACTACTACATAGAGTGTAAAATATTATAAACGCTATTTAAAACTTGACCCCTACATAGGATAAAAAACTAAATTTCAGTCTGCTATGTGACAGCATCAAATCAATAAAAACACTTAAATCATTTATTTTTAGTCTTGTTTTTAGAATCTCTATTTAATCTTTTCTTACCTAATCTTAGCATTTTGCTTTTTTATAAGAATGTTTCATATCTTTTCTGTCCCTATTTATGTCTGACAATGCACCATAACAAAGCATTTTGCAGTTTAACATTATAGCTATTTGTAATGATTTAAGTGTTTTTATATTGATATGATGCTCTCACATAGCAGAAGACATTGTTTTTAAACCTATGTAGGGTTCCACTTTTTCTTCTTTATTTTAAACAATAGATGATTTGAAAAAATATCAGGACTTTGTTTTAATAATGATAAAACTATTAAACGTTTAATTAATGATGCACTCAAAACATTCAAAGGATTTACTAAAGATGTTAGAAAAATCAAATAATTTGACGTCATACTAAAAGAAAATGTACAATAATTAATTTCACTCGGTTATAACAATACATTAGAAAATATAAAACAACTTATTAACAGATGGAATTTTTTTTTTTGCAATGGACGATAGCATAACTTTGATTAAAATTATCTTTCTTCCAAAACTATTTAATATTCAATCTATTTCATTTCTTCCTTCTAAAGAATATGTTAAACAGTTTAATTCTCTCATCCTAAAATTTTATGGTAGCCTAATAAACCTATATTGGCATTAACATCATTTGAGAGACTGAGAAAATGGTGTATTAGATTTCCTGACTTAGAATTATATACATTATTATCTGTTTTATTTTTAAAGTCGAGACTATAAAGTATGTTTTTTTCATAGTATTTCCTATAGCCTTTACAAATGACTGTTTTAATACAGTACATTTCTCTAATATGCTTAAATTGAAAAAAAAACTAAATTTAATTTAATGGCATCAAGTGCTAAGTACAGGGAAAGTACTATATATGGAATATATATTACTACTAATATGATATTGACAAAGAAATGTGGTTAAATATTCAAAGAAACAAACAATTCAATAGCCATAAATTGATTTGATGTAATTCTTTCTAAAAGATTAAATTACCCCTTTTTAGATTTTTTTTTAGTTACTGTCGACTACAATTATAAATTTGGGAAAAGTGTATTATCCAAAATCCATAACACAATAAAACTAAAAAAGTTTACTTCAAAAGAGGATACTGGGATTATTTCACATTAGTTAATAACTATAAACCATGAGATGATAAGAAATTATTATTATTAAAATCAAAACAAACCACTCTTTCTCTAAGATGGAGATTATTTTCTTGAAAATACCTTAATAGAATGTTAATTATACTTCACAAAACTGAGTTAATGTTTAAAAAAGAAATTGGATGTTGGAATGTAAATCTAAATTATAAGCAGACTGGTATCATATCTTCTTTGACTGTAGCATTGTTAAACAATTTTTGGAAAATATAAAGTATTTACTACAAACTATTTTAATGATAAATTTAGTTTAACTAAATCATCATTCTTATGTAATTCACCAATCCATGAGGCCCACCTTCAATAAAATATACTCTTTTGTGTTGTACTTTTGCTATAGCAAGAAAAGTTATCATAATTCATTGGGAAAATTAAAGTACCCCTACATTAAAAGAGTTTAAGAATATTGCAACTAAAGTATGTCAATATGAAGTACCTACTATTAAAATGAGAACAAATAAGACAATTTTGAATTATGATACTTGACTAAAATTTAAAGATATATTAGAAAAGTATGGTTTAAATATTTAATTAAAATGTTGTTAGCATAATAATTTGTAAATGATATGTTTAAAAGATAAGTAGACACCATTGTAAATAGCTGATTTATGTCTGTTCAGATTTTATTAATTTGTTTAATTTATATGTTTTATCTGTTTATTTTTTTTATCTTTTTTTAAATTCAATAAAAATGTTTTGAGAAAAAAAGAAATCTCTCATTAAAAATGTATGCATATTAGTATCTTTACCACTGCAGAACTCCACAATTAAATGACTGCATTTATATCATGTATGCATGGTCAGTAAATTTTATCAAAGTAATAACTGTTTTCTTTGATCACTAATCATTTCCGCTACTTCTTTACTGAAATTACACTTCTAAATGACACAAAATTCCATCAGTCATTTATTGCTATCATAATATTCATATCATATATGTAAAAGCAACATTTCTTAACTTTAAGTCACTAGTTACACTTATTGTAAGTGTTTCATATTAAATTACAATATATTTTAACATTTAAAATATTTCCTTGTATCCTAAGACATTTGACCCCTACCTCAAGTGTTAGCAAATTAATATGGTGATGTTCAACTTCTGCAATCAAATTCAGGGCCATTTGCACATTTCATGCAAATGAGGCCTGTATTTATTTACTGCTATGAATCGTAGTAATATACAAATGTGTACATCAATGTATGGGCTTATGTCAGTCTTGGATGGTTATGAATGTGTGCCTAAAGTCATGTGAACACATTGTGGACAGCTCTGCAGCATTCCTCAGCAGTACTAAGCTTGCTGCGATAATGCATGAATGCACCTAGACTAACCTAAATCAGAATATAGTTTAAAACATGGAGTTGCATAAATAACAGTTTGCACAAAAATGAAGTACAATCCCTGCTCATCTAATGTCATCGGTCCCACCTTAACACCTAAAACAACTCATAAGTTCAAATAACTTGTAAGCAACAGACACAGTAATATTTATCCCCACCATGAAAAAATAAATAAATAATTACTGCTGTACTACACAAAGCATTTTTAATTGTTATTTGGGTATAATACTCTAGAAAATGCACTTTATGTAATGACCAGCAGCAGTAGCAATTGTAAATCATATATCCAAGAATTACTCAATATATTTCAATTTTTAACCAGCATTTAACTGAAATATGATTGGTTTACTTTAAGAAAAAATGAATGTGATAAAGCATTTTTTGTTGAACCAAACTTGCCAGAAATATCAATGCCTGGTGTAATGCCCCTACTAGTTAACTGGGTTTGACTAAGCTGACGTCACACCCCATGAGAGCTGTTCTGAACCTAAGAAATACAGCACTGGCCATACTTTCTTCATTCTGGTTCTGGTACTTCATGTCATGGCATCACCTGTGAAGGCATGAGGCCACACTCCAAGTTAGTCTGATAAAGAAACCCTTATCCTGCCTTATCTTCTCAGCAATTTGCATCAGGATAAGACTGAAGTATGCACACATGATACCACCTGGAAGAAAGATATCTGGCAGAAGTTGACTGACCACCTGTCAACCCTGAAAGGTTTCACCTACTTTGGGCAGCAATGCCATTACTGTTATGATGACTTGCAGAAATATAGATGTAACCAAATGGCTGAGTGGGTAGAGCAAGTAGTGGAGAGATGGCCAGAGTTCTATAGTAAGTACAAAACATTGTTTCTTAATGTTCACCATTTCATTGTTTCATATTAAACATAAAAAGTATAACAACTTTCTATAAGTAGAGCTATTTCCTGAAAAAGATAGGAGCTGCTGCAAATATTACCTGTATGCTGTTATGAAAACACAGAGGAAATCATAAACGTGTATACATATAATGCATCTTTTGAAAAAAAAAAAAGGTACGGGTTACATGTTAAAATAAATTTCTTAAATGTAAATGTGACATATGCTTACTAAAGTAATAATCTGCACATGCAGCTCTGTAAATCAAAGACATAATACATGTGCTGGATTACAAGAAGGTTTATGTATTTAAAACACTGAAAAAATCAACATTTACAATTACACATTGTACAATAATTTATTACTATTACATAAATTGACTTATCACTTAGATTGCATGAAGACAGTTTTGTATAGGCCACAGAAATATTACTGTAAAACAGTGTCTGT
>NC_056727.1:1158265424-1158345424 GCF_019279795.1 Protopterus annectens | reverse complement strand
GTATGTTTGAACTGTTTTACTCTATCCAAAACTGTTTTCTTTAGTGGTCTTAAGGAAATATTTTTACAGCATTGTAGATGAAAGGACTTCAGTGAAACCATTACAGTTCCAGCATATGTAACAAATACGTCTATATAAACAATATTAATTTGTGCTTAACTGATATTTTTACTAATTAAAAATGGTATTGTTAGTACTGTATTGAAAATCAGATAAAGACAAGTACAGAAGTTGAGAGGAATACAAGCGCTTCCAATATGAATTCATCAGAAAAATGCATAAACACTGCTCATTGCTTTTCTTAACATGTACACAAGCACTTCCCAAATGAGGACTGTTGTATGCATAATCACTTCCCATACACAAGTTTTACTTCAATAAAGATATAATTATAATGTAAAATTATTTTAAGAAATGAAATGGCATGTAACAGTGTGTGGAATTATTGAGCATTTTGTCTTTTGCCCCCACACACACACACACATTTTTTCCTGTTTTATTATTTTAATTATGCATGTCTTTCTCCTTTATTATTTTGTTTCTCTAGCATTTATTTTCATTTTTTCTAGATTCAAATCCTAATCAGTGGCCCAGGCACGTACCTCCCAGGTTAGGGGGCACTCACTTTCTGCCCATCTAGGGGCATCATCACAGGGTTTGGGTGGTGGCACCAGTTGAGCTGGCACCCTGACACATGGCAGCCTGGCAAGCTTCTCCAAAAGTTGGCATTTGAAACTTTGTAGAAGACATACTGGAGCAGGTAGTGGACAGATGGCTTCAGCCTGTTGAAGCCTCTCTCCAGCATGTTGAAGACAAACTTACCCAGTTGGTGCCAAACACCAGACCAGCATGGGCCCCTACCACTCAGCCTCAGTGTCCTCCACTGCACTGCCATCTGTCAGAGAATGTGTTTGAGGATCTTGGGACTGGGGACAACTGCACCATCTCTTCCATAGCCCTCCCTCCCTTAGCCTTTGTCCATTACTGTTTTACCTATTTCCCCGCACACTCTACCCTCACATTTAAAAAATATTTGGTAAAATACGGGCTCTATCCCAAAAAAAAACTTAGTACTCCTCCTCCCCACCTCCTCCAGCACAAACCTTTATGTTTTCCTTCTGTGATCCCCTCATTGTTTGTCTCCTCTTTTTCAATCTTTACTCTCTCCCCTTTCTATTCTTTAATAAAACCACCAGGGTGCCCACATAAGGATACTTCCATATAAAACATTATAAACTTATTAAATTTTTCTTTTTCTTTATTATATACACTGTACTGTCTACTGCTTGCTTTATACCTTTCAGGCATGACTGCAGTTAGTCATGCTCTGCTGTAATACTGGAACATATATGAAGTAATAAGAAGCTTCAGGCTTTTGCACAATTATTCGCAAATTTCTAATACTGCCTTTTACATAGAATACTTCATGCCTTTGCTTTAAATGGGCATGCTTTTTATAATAGCCTTGCTGTTGCTTATTCAACACAAATAACCTATACTGAGCTTATTTGCATATACATCTTGTGGCACTACTCACAAATGGCAGCAAGCTATTTGCAAAGTGCCAGGCTATGTATATCAGCCATGTTTTTATTTAGCAATGTAGTGTAAATTGGTGGCATGATACAATCTGTTTTCTGAGCCCTGTTTAAGGGTCATTTTCTGCTAAGGTTCACATTTAAGTAAGCCATCAGTTTTACAACCCTTAAGTACTCTACTGTGAGGTTTTGTGCCCTTAGATGTTGTTTTCCTAACATAACTTGCACAAACTGTGTTTTTATGTGTGTGTGTGTGTGTGTGTGTGTGTGTGTGTGTGTGTGTGTGTGTGTGTGTGTGTGTGTGTGTGTGCACATGCATGTGCGCATGTGTGTATATCAATATATATATATATATATATATATATATATATATATATATATATATATATATATATAGGAGAGAGAGAGAGATATTGCCTGTGCATGTATATATATATATATATATATATATATATATATATATATATATAGTTATATATATATATATATATATATATATATATATATATATATATATATGTGTGTGTTTATGTGTGTGTGTTTATATAGATATACTGTAGCTATGGATATGATTACATTCTCTTTCATTGCTAATGAACTTTTAGGGATATAGTTTATTCTGGTGATGAGCAAAAACAGAGATAGTTTTTCTCTAGGAAGTCCTTCAGAATGGTTTTGAAGGATGGAAGGGAGGCTATTGACCTGATGGATACAGGTTTGGAGTTTCAGGCCTTAGCAACTTGGTACGGATGCAGACAATGCCCAGCAAGTTTGACAGATTTGTGGACAGATAGGAATTTTTGGTCATTGGTCATAATGACCAACTGATAACATAGTCGTATAGACAATTACTTAGGGCTGGACAAGCAGATGGATGCTGGATAATTTTATAGGTTGTAAGAAGCAGTGTCTATGTTAGTTGATGGGTTAACTTTAACCAATTTAGGCCTTTTAGTGCTATCTATTGATGTGTTCTGAAAGGGGTATTTGCTGGAAATTTAGCAAATTTTTTATAGCATTGTTCAAGTTTTCATTTTTGTGATGCCTGAAGGTTAGTAAGGATAAGAGTGCCATAACGAAGTGTGGAGAGGAGAAAAGTAGTGGCAAGTGTAGTTTTATTTGCATCTGTAAGAAAATTTTTGGCTCTCTAAAGGATCACCAGTTTTTGATAGGGTCATAGATTCATAGGTGGTTACTGGTGTATACCCAATATAATACTAGAGAAACCCCATATAAAAGATCTTGCCTAAACTTGAGATCTTAGTTAGCAATGACTGCCCATATCTAGGAGGGTCATAGGTTAAATCCCTGGCAGGATTTTACAGTCTACCAGCCAGTCATTCAGGATATGCTTAAACAGGGACATAGAAGCACTTTGTTTAATGTGAATTGGTAGCCTATTCCAGAGGAGTGGTAACCTCCTCTCCAGCAGGTACTATTTAAGATGCAGGCTAGGTTAAGGTCCCTGGAGTAGATCACCGTTGTCCCATTTGACTTGCAGATGTGCAGCATTTCCATTAGGTTTGGATCTGTCATTGCTTCGTAGGCCAGGCACAAGTATTTGCTAAGTAGGCTGAAGTCTGAGTACAGTGACAGTGACTTCAGTCTGTTGATGTATGACATGCTGGAGGCCCTGAATTTTTTTGGTTTGAAATCTCTGAGGTCTCTCATGTTGCAGCAGGTGCCAGGTAAGGTACATACCAAAGGGAACATTTTACTCAATTATTGGCCTGAAGAGAGTTGAGTACAGGGGTGTTATGACCTCTTTCAATCTTGAGGCAATGCCTTTGCTAATGAGGTGTGTAATGTAGAATGCCTTCCTTACCACAGTATACACATGGTGGTCAAAGTTTAGGCTACAGTCAACTTGCATTCCCAAGCCTCTCACTACTGAGTTGGTACTTAGGGTATTATTATTTATATGATAGCCTGCAGGGATATTCTTTTTACTGAAGGGGATGATAATGCATTTTTAGCATTGAACTTGAATCCATGGCTTTGGCACCAGTCACTGGTTTGTGTAAGTCCCTCTTGAAGTATATTGACATCATTTTGGGGATTCAATGATTGCACCTAATTTGCAGTTGTCAGTAACATTAGTCAGCTACAGTCCCTTTGTTTTGACCTGAACTTCTGAGAAGTATATTTCAAACAATGGGGGGCCCAGCACTAACCCATGTGGATCCCTATTGGTGACAGGTCTGTTGGTTGAGGTAAAGTCCCTAACTTTGACTGAGTGTGATCTGTTGATGAGTCCGTTAGCAACCCATCTGATGACGTAAGGGATAATACTCAACTGGGAGAGATTATCAGTGATGCCCAAATGTGGGCCTTTGTCTATTGCTGTGGTGATGTTTTTGAAGAAGTCCACCAGGTTTACTGGCATGACCTACCTTTGACAAAACCAAAATGTGTTGGATCAAGAGTTTGGATATCACCTATATCCTTATTTATAAGGTATATAGGCTCATAGGTTCATAGGATGATACTAGGCTATTGGCCTGGAGACCCTTATAAGCCTAGCCAAGAATTGTGCCCATATTCCCACAAAGTCAGCACTTGTTTTCCCTGTCCAGCAGGGGCACAGGTGGTGTCCTAGGGGTGTATTTGTTGTTTCCCATCCAGTCGTCCAGGTTCCTCTTAAAGAGGGCTAGAGAGGTACTCTGCTTAATATGGAGAGGGAGTCTATTACACAGATGGGGGAGTCCCTGGGACACAAGTCTATCCAGCCAAGAAGTTCTATTAATGTCACAGACCAGGTTGAGGCCTTGCATGCAGGTTGCACAAGTGGAATCTGACTTATGGATATTCAACAACTCCATCAAGGCTGGGTCTGAGATGGCCTTGTATGCCAGACACAGGTCACCTCAGGGCAGTCTGTATGAGACTGAGTAGAGGGCCAGAGCTTTTAGCATAATCTGTATAGGATAGGTGTTTGAGACCCTGGATTTTCCGGGTCAGGAACCTCAGTGGGCTCTCCAGCTGCTGCATGTGATTGGCAAGGTACATACCCAAGGGGGCATTGTACTCAAAAATGGGTCTGATAAGGGAGGAGTACAGGGATGTTATAGCCTCCTTTTTCCTGGATGAAATACCCTTATTTATGAGGTGGCCCATGTAGAAAGTCTTCTGTACAACAGAGGTAATGTGGTGATCAAAAGCCAGGTTGCTATCAACCTGGGTGTCCAAATCCCTCATGACTGATTGCATGCTTAGTTCTTTGCTATTAATGTCATAATTAGAATTAGTGGGGATGCCATTTTCTGCAAAAGGGATAATGATGCTTTTCTTGGCATTCAGTTTGAGGCCATGTTTCTGGCACCAGTCATTAGCTTGGGTAAGGCCCTCTTGAAGGATGTTCACATCACTAGGGGAATTTAAGACAGTGCCCAGCTTGCAGTCATCTGCAAACTTGGTCAGCCACACACCACTGGTTTTGACTTGTACCTTAGAAAAGTACATCCCAAACAGTAGAGGCCTCAAGACCGATCCTTGGGGTACACTGCTCATTACGGGTCTACTACTAGAGGTGGCTACCCCCATTTTGACTGAGTGGGTTCTATCAGTGACCCAGTTAGCTATCCATCTGGTAATATACTGGTTGATGCCTAGCTGGAACAGTTTATCTATTACGTCCAAGTGGGGAATAGTGCCAAAGACTTTGGCTAGGTCAAGGTAGGCAGTGTGACCCATCTTCCCCTCATCCATGGCTTTAGTGACTGTTTCAAAGAAGTCGACCAAGTTAAAAAGGCATGATCTCTTCTTGACAAAACCAAACTATGTGGGGTCAAGCATTTGGAAGTTGCTAATGTCCTTGTTTATAAGGTCCATGATAATGTGATCAGGCTAGTTAGGCTGATGGGCCTATAATTGCCTGGGTCAGTGGATGATCCACTTTGTGTAGAGGGATGACAGTGGCTGCCCTCCATTCAGCTGGGATGAACTCGGTGCTCAGGCTTTGGTTGAATAGGGTGCATAATAAAACTGAGAGCTCATGCCTAATTCACTGCTGGATGGTGCAGTGGTGCAGTGGTAGCATTTTTGCCTCACAGCAAGAGGTTTTACCATTCAATTCTCGGCTGGGGTGCCTTCTGTGTCAAGTCTGCATATTCTCCCTGCATTCATGTGGGTTTGTTCTGGTATCCTTCAACTTTACAAAGACATGCATCTGAAGCATTTCTCCCCGGGCCTCTGCTAAAAATTGGCTTCGTTATAAGTCAGACTTTCCCGCTAAACAAATATTAAATAAATAAAATGTAGGATACAGCCGGTGATATTATCAGGTCCCATGGAGACTGTATTTTTTGCATTTGAGAGGGCATTGATGACCTGTTCCCTGGTAATGAGGGGAGGGGTTGCAGGTGCTGGGGATGTCCTGGTTTACCGATGGAGGAGATAGGGGGTGAAGTTTTCACTGATTCTGTCTGCCAGCAGGTTGGCTATATCTATGGCATTTGTGTATGTGGTGTTATTGACCACCAGTTAAGAGCAGATTTGGGTGTTAACCTTTGAGACTGCAGACATATGTGAAGAAACCCTTGTGATTGTCCTTAGTGGATGTGGCCAATTTGTACTCAAAATTAGCCTTAGAGGATTTCACCAGTGACCTTATTTGCTTGTTTAGACAAAGGAGAGATTGCTTCTAGCTTGGCATATGCTCCTTCTTGTTGCTGGACAGCAATGTTGTTCTTTTATTATAGAGTTTGTTTATTGCTGCTGTCCACCAGACAAGTTTAATCTTCCTTGAGGAAGATCATAGGATCATAGGAAGTTACTAGGCTATTGTGCCTGAGGCCCTTACAAGCCTAGCCAAGAATTCAGCCCATGTACATCAAGTCAGCACCCTATGCCACTGTCAAGCAGGGACACAGGTGGAATCCCAAGGGTGTATTTTCTGTTCCCCATCCAGTTATCTCGGTTGCGCTTAAAAAGGTTTAATGAGGTACTCTGCTTTACATGGGGAGGAAGTCTGTTCCACAAGAGGGGGAGTCTCTGGGACACAAATCTGTCCTGTCAACAAGTCCTATTGTATCACAGACCAGGTTGAGGTCATGCATGTGGTTTACTCGAGTGGAGCTTAACTTGCAGATATGCAGCAGTCCCATCAGGCTGGGGTCTGAGATTGCTTTGTATGCTAGACAGGGGTCACCTTTGAGTAATCTGTCAGAGACAGAGTAGAGGGAAAGGGCTTTTAGCCTATCTGTGTAGGGTAGATGTTTGAGGCCCTGGATTCTCCGGGTGAGGAACCTCTGTGGTCTCTCCAGCTGCTGCATATGCTTTATGAGATACATGCTGAAAGGGGCATTGTACTCAATAATGGGTCTTTTAAGGGAAGAATACAGGGATGTTATGACTACCTTGTCCCTGGATGAGATACCTTACTAATGAGGTGGGCCATGTAGAAAGCTTTCTGTACAACAGAGGCAATATGGTGGTCAAAAGTCAGTTTGCTATCAACCTGAATGCCCAAGTCTCTCACAACTGATTGCATGCTTAGAGTCCTGTTATCAATGTGATAATTTGGGGATGTAATTTTCCCCAAAAGGGGTGATGATGCATTTTTTGAATTCAGTTTGCGGCCATGTTTCTGGCACCAGTCATTTGTTTGGATGAGACCCTCTTGGAGGCTGTCCACATCACTAGCGGAATTGATGACAGCACTCAGCTTGCAATCATCTGCAAACTTGGTCTGCCATAGCCCACTAGATTTGGCCTGCACCTCTGAGAAGTATATTCCAAACAGCAGAGGCCCCAAGACCGATCTCTGGGGTACACCACTTGTTATGGGTCTACTACTTGAGGTGGATTCCCCTAGATTGACTAGGTGAGTTTTATCAGTGAACCAGTTTGCTACCCATCTGGTAACATATGGATCGATGCCTAGTTGAGACAGTTTTTCTATTACACCTGAGTGGGAAATAGTATCAAAGCCCTTGGCCAGGTCAAGGTAGGTGGTGCGTACTGTCTTCCCCTCTTCTATGGCCTTGGTGACTGTCTCAAAGAGGTTGACCAAATTTGACAGGCATGACCTCCTCTTGACAAAACCAAACTCTGTGGGATTAAGTGTCTGGAGGTTGCCAATGTAATTGTTAATGAGGTCCATGATAATCCGCTCCATGGCCTTGCAGATCAGCCTAGTTAGGCTGATGGTCTATAATTTCCTGAATTGGTGGAAACTCCACCTTTGTGCAAAGGGATGACAGTTTCTGTCCTCCACTCAGTTGGGATGAAGCCAGTACTCAGGCTTTGGTTGAATAGGGTGCCTAATGGTGCTGCAAGTTCCTGCCTAAGTTCATGTAGGATGCATCCTGGAATGTTATTGGGTCCCACGGAGGCTGTATTTTTTGCCTTTGACAGGGCAGTGATGACTTGCTCCCTAGAGATAAGGGGAGGGGGGAAGGTACTGGGGATGTCTTGTTTTACTGATGGGGGAGACAGAGGAGTGACATTTTCACTGAACCCGTCTGTCAGCAGGTTGGCTATATCTACAGGGTTTGTGTTTGTGGTGTCTTTGACTACCAGTTCTGAGCAGATCTGGGTGCTTCCCTTGAGATTGTAGACATATGTGAAGAAAGCCTTATGATTGTCTTTAGTAGATATGGCCATTTTGGACTCGAAGTTTGATGATTTTATCGTGTCAGGTATTGCTGAGTCCATACAACTATGTAGATGCTCATATAGTTTTTTGGTGTAGGCTTGGACATTAGTGCTAGTTCCAAATGAAAGGATGGTGGCTGTGAAGATGCTTATATAATCCCAGACAGCTTCGATCCTCTAACAAACTACTAATTCAGACTAGCAAAATTAATAACACAGCCGGTGACTCTCTCTTTGCAAACTCTGTAAGTAGATCCTGGAACTCTCTTCCAGCTGATATTACCTTACTTTCCACCTTAGGTCAATTTAAAACTAGACACAAACAACATTTGTCACTTAACTGGCTATGTCAATGTATCAAGCCTGGCTAACTCTCTCTAGAATGTGTAAAAATCTGTTAACCAGTTTACTGTGTAATTTAATTTAATCCTGACTTGCGCTCAGGATTAACTCTAACCTGTGGAACTTGTTTAAGTTGCTTACTTATGTAATCTCTGTAAATAGTCTGTTTGTAATATGTAATGCTGGTATTATGTAATGCTGTATCTGCTTTCCCTTGAAGCTTTTCTCCCTGGGCCTCCACTGAAAATGGACATGCATCCAGTCGGACTATCCTGGTCAACAAATGTAAAATAAATAAAATAAATTATACCTACTCTGAGGAGATTGTAGTCAGCTTTGGAAAAGTTTTTTTGTTTGATCTTGATGGGGGGGGGGGGGGCAGGGGAGATCATGACTTCAAAAGTGATCGCTTTATGGTCAGATCTTACCAAGGAGGATGACACTGTAGGGGTGCTATGGTAGCTACACAAGTTGGTTAGGACCAGGTCCAGGATATTTTCATTTCTCATAGGAGTGTCCACCAGCTGATCCAATGCATTGGCATTAACAAAGCCGAGGAATCTCTGGGCGTTCATGTTTGGGCTAGAATAGGTCTTCCAGTCTATGGTTGGGTAGTTAAAGCAACCCAGGATTAGGTTAAGGCTTGAATATTGATGGATTCAAGTAAGTCCAGATAGGTGGAGTGGGCATCCTGAGTCATGGTTGAGGGTCTGTAGCTAGCTATGATTTGAATAGGTATTTTGTCAACAGTTAACTGCTCTTGGCGTGTCTCCTGTGCATCCTACCATTTGACCAGCCTGGAAGTGTGTATGTCTCTGAATAAATATTGAAAGTCCACCTCCTTTGGCTTTGTATCCCTCCATTTGGGGTCTGGAAGTATGATAGGATGAGTAACCTGGTAAGGCTGGGGTGCTCTCTGCAGCTTTGAACCAGGTTTCAGTGACTGCACAAATGTCAGCATCCTCCAGGGCAAGAAATGCTTGCAATAAGTGCAGAATCATGCTCCTAGCATTTAGAAGG
Organism: Protopterus annectens; assembly: GCF_019279795.1. Taxonomy (NCBI): domain Eukaryota; kingdom Metazoa; phylum Chordata; order Ceratodontiformes; family Protopteridae; genus Protopterus; species Protopterus annectens. Next base: position 1,158,335,927 of record NC_056727.1, on the reverse strand, counting down.
ATGACCTTTACATTTCATTTAGAAGAATTTTTCAAGTTGGTAATTTTTTGCTCATGACATTGCCTAAAAAAGGCACTATGGGGGAGGCAAAAGCCTTTGCCAGAAGCCTGAAGCCCAGGGGAGACAGATGAAGGCCATCTCTGGAAAAGCATTGTGGTCTATCAATTATGTCCCCCAGGCTTTCAGATACTGGATCCTCTTGGAATGACCCAAAAAACTAAGCCAATTGTTAAAGTCAAGCATTTTCTGTTTGTATTGAGGCATCATTCTAGGTGATGGTAGGATGCTGCTTAAGGCTAGGGACATACCTGCCTGGGACACATATTCAGCAAGCTCAGTCATGTCTCTCTTCATATAGTCCAGAGATGTAGGTCTCAAGTCATTCACACAAATATGAACTATGACAGAGTCATAACAGTACCTGTTATTAAGAGACTTGAGTGTATGTGTGATATGGCAGATTCTAGCACCTGACAAGCAACTTATTGTGACTTTCTCCCAGTCTAGCATGGTGAGGAGCACATCTGTGTGTCTCATGATAGAGTCTCCTATGACTTGTATGTTTGGTTTGTGGCTGGGCCTTAGAGGGTGTTGTGAAACCAGATGTGTGTACTATGTGTGATGTTTGGTGCTGTGGGATGTGATGTGAGTGTGTGTTTTTGCTTTGGAGGTCTCTTTTGTTTAGGTATGTTTTTGTTGAGAACCTCCGCATATGTAGGGGTGTGTTGTACAGATGTGGGTGGCGTTAGAGGTGTGGTGTTCGTAGTGTTTATGCAGACAACCTTCTTAGTCCCAGATATACTGGCTTGTGACTGAGACAGCAAGGATTCTAAGTTCTTAATGTAATTGCATCTCTCACATATTGTGTTCCTAGGTGGTAGTAGTAGAGAGTTGTCCATGTACATAAGGCAGTTGCTGCACTGTCTCAGGATGCCCATATCAACCAGACAAACAGTTGAAACCATAGGAAATTGTCCATCCATGGTTGTCAGAATCTGTGGAAGAGAGGTCAGAAATAGTAGAGTGGGTACTATCTTTGGAGAGTACCTAAGTGTGAGTAAGGCTGGATGAACTCAATATAGTAGCTGCAAGCGAGGGCCTCACTTACACAGGAGTGATGGTAAGGTAAAAAAATGCAACCAAGATACCTTGCAAAGGGTTAAAACAGCACAGTAGTGGTGCGCGACAGGCAAACAAGCACAAACCCATGATGATTCATTCAATGGCCTTATAGATAAGGTTGGTTAAGCTTATGTGTCTATAGTTCTCTGGGTCTGTTGTTGCACCCCCTTTGTGAAGGGGGATGATGGTTTCTGTTTTCCATTCAGCAGGAACAAAACCAGTACTCAGACTGTGGTTGAAGATAGTACATAATGGAGTTACTAACTCATGTTTTAGACCATTTAAAACACAACCTAGAATGCCATCCAGTTCCATAGAATCTGTGTTTTGGCCATGGAGTGAGCATTAATGACTTGCTCTTTGGAGATGCAAGGTGGAGGTGATGTAGAGGGAATGCTTTGTGGAATGTTTGGAGGGGACAGGGCAGCGAAATTTTGCCAAACCTGTTGGCTAATAGATTAGGTATTTTTGCAGGACCAGTGTGTGATACTATCCACAGCTAGTTCAGTACATGTCTGGGTCCTACATTTAGGTTATGGATATAACTGAAGAATGCCTTCTGGTTATCCTTAGCTATGGTTGCTAATGTTTTTTAGAAGATGCCCTTAGAGGATTATAAAAGTTGTCTTATTTGTTTGTTTAAGTAGAGGAGGGTGTTTTTTCAGTGCTGGGTCCTCTCTTTTTTATTCTTAGACAGTAACTTCTTCATCTTGTTATATAACTTATTAATGCCAGATGTCCACCAGGAAGGCTTGTTTTTTCTAGAGGATCTTGCTTTGATGCTATCAGGTATAGCTGTGTCAATACATTTGTGTAAGTGCTTGTACATGGCATTTGTGTATACCTTAGTATAGTTGTTAATACAATTTGTGGGAACAGGAGCTTGGAAATTATTTCTGCCATCCCTTATGAGGGTCTAATTAGCTTTGGTGAACATGTTTAGCCTGATTTCACCTAAGAGGTGTTCAGGTGTTATAGTTACTTCAAATGTGACAGATTTTGATCAGATTTAACTAGGGTCCTATACTTGTGGTGGTGCAATGGTCATCCATGTTGGTGAAGATCAGGTCAAGAATATTTGACCCCCTTTTGGGGTTGCATGCCATTGTTTCCAGGGCATTAGTATTAACAGAGCCCAGAAACCTTTGTACGAGCATGTTAGGACTTGTATAATTTCCCAGTCAATGGAGGGATAGTTAAAATCGTCCATGACTAGTGTTTAGTTATTATTTGATTGACTCGAGTACGTCCAAATAAGCATAGTGGGTATCTTGGTTTATAGAAGGGGGCCTATAGCTAACAATGACTTAAAAGGGGGTCTTACCCAGAGTTATTTGAACTTGGAGTAACTCCATGGAGTTTTCCTGTCTAACCAGTCTAGATGTGTGTTTATCATTTATGAAGATAGATACTCCTCCTTTCATTTTGTGGTCTGAAAGTGTGGAAGGCATTGTAGACTTGCTAGGTCTGGGTACTCTCTGTAGCAATGAACTAAGTTTCTGTGACTGCGCAGATTTTAACATCTTCCTGGAAGAAGAGGTCTTCCAGAGAGTGCAGTTTTCAATTTAAACTCCTAGTGTTTAGCAGCATGACCTTTCATCTATTCGAGAGGGATATTTTCATGTCAGAAATGTTGTTCTTGAGACCTTGGCTAAAAAAGGAAATATGATGGAGGCAAGCACCTTAGCCAGTAACCAAAAGCCTAGTGATCTCTGGCAAAGCAGCATGGTCTATCAACAATGTTATCCCAGGCTGACAGGAACTGGATCCCTTTGAATGATACCAGAAACTAAGTCAATTGTTGAAGTCAATCATTTTTTGTTTATATTGTGGTATCTTCCTAGCTGAGGGTAGAATGCTGTTTAAGGCTAGGGACATACCTGCCTGAGACACATATTCATAGAGTTCAATCATGTCTCTCTTCATATAGTCCAGTGAGGTACATCTCAAGTCATTCACACCAACATGAACTATGAAGGAGTCATAACAGTACTTGTTGTTGAGAGACTTGAGTGCATATGTGATCTGATGTATTCTAGCACCCAATATACAGCTGCCATAACCTTCTGCTTGTCCTGCCTGGTGAGTGGGACATCTGTGTGTCTCACAATGGAGTCAGCTATGACTAAAACATTTTGTTTTAGATGTGCTTTGCCTTAGGGACTTATTTGGTGATATATTGGTGCTTGTGTTATGTTATGTGTAGCTGTAGGTACTGTTTTAGGTGTTGTTCAGGTAGGTTTCTGGTGAGCACCTCCATGTATGATGGTTTATGTGTTAACTGCATGGTTTGCGTAGGTAGTGTGGTATGTGAGCTGACAATTTGCTCAGTGTTACTGTTTTGTGCGTGAGAGAGCAAGTATTCCAGATTCTTAGTGTAGATACATCTCTCACAAACTGCACTTGGGTGATGTAGGAGTAGAGGGTTGTCAGTATACATGAGGCAGTTTCTACACAGCCGCAGGATACCCATGTCAATTAGGCTGGTAGGAGAAATGGAGGGAAACTGACCATCCCATAATGCTATGTTAAATCCTGTTTTTAAAGTGAGAAGAAAAAATGGAGGGGTGTGGTATAATTGGGTGCCCTAGATGGGCTCTATACTAATGGAGTGCTCTATAAAGGGTCAATACTAGTGGGGGTTCTCTAAACAGTATGAGACTGTTGTAGAATTGGTAGTTCTGGGACTGTTTAAGGGACAAAAGTGTAGCTGAGGTGCTCTCTAAGTAGCTAAGTTCAAATTAAGGACTTCTCGGCCGGATCACAGGTAGCTACTAAGGGAAAATGTATCTACTGAAGTTTTTGCATCTGTGACCACCAATGGTTATTCCCACTGCACGGTAATGCATGATGCTGCATAGGGGTGTGCTACTCATAATCAGATGAATACAGCAGAGCAGTGGCTGGTTGCCTAACTATGTGGAGCTGTGTTAAAACAAGTGAAAACCTGCTCATATGCGAAGCTTATGTAACAGTGAGTAAACTGAATTACACAATTTAATCAATAAAAAAGTTAAAACTTGAGCCCTGTGCCAGCAGCCTTCAATCCGATGAGTCCTAACTGCATTTTCCTGCCACAAGGGTGCAGGGGGGGCCCTCTCCAACAAAATATAGCCTGGTTTAGTGCTCAGTTTAACAAACGGAATCAGATTCAGCAGGTCTTAATCTAGGCTGTGGTATAGCAGACAAAAAGTGCAACAAACCAGCAAAAACAGTTTTAAAAAAATCAGCAATAAAGCAAAAATCTAGTTTAAAAGTGAAAACTACTGTATAAAAGTGTACTTATAGTTAGCAGAATGCAACAGATTCCTTGGATTGTACAGATGAATACAGCAGAACAGTGGCTGGTCAACAAACTGTGGAGCTAATACAATGTTGTATATGCACATTAAATGTAAGGGTGCAGGGTGTTGTTGAGAATGTTAACGAGGAGACAAAGGATTAAAGCCTTGTGGTATATCAGTGGAGACTGGGAGGTGTGGAGCGAGGGTGGAGCGATAAATGGTGTCGAAAAGTTTAGACAAGTCTAGGAATAAGGAGGAGACTAGTTTGCTGCTATCTCTATCTTTATTGATTTAATCTATATAGGTTAAAAGTTCAATGTTAGTACTATGGGAAGGATGGAAGTTTTGCTGTGTGGGGGATAGGAGTTCCTCCTGGAAGAGATACTGTAACAATTGTTTTTGAATACATTTTTTGAGCATTTTGGAGAGAGAATAAGATTGCTGTAGGTCAGAATTTATGAATGTTTGTTGAATTTCCTCCTTTGTGCAGAGGGATAATGTGGGACTTTTTCCAGAGAGAGAGAGAGAGAGAGTGTTTCCTGGATTGACCTATTTATAATGATTGAGATAGGATAGGCAGTGCTATTAGCTACTATTTTAAGGTACATGCTTAGAAGGTCATCAGCTGAAGTTGCATGATTTGAGTGTAGCAGGTTATATTTATATATATATATATATATATATATATATAGATAGATATATATATATATATATATATAGATAGATATATATATATATATATATAAGATGTAGGCACAGGTGTGAAGGTTAAAGAGCATGTCCTGATAAGTGGCTGTGGGGCATGGTTAGGATTAGATGTTTTATATATCTATATCTATCTAGCTAGCTACATATAGCTAAATATATAGAGATAGATAGATAGATAGATAGATAGATAGATAGATAGATAGATAGATAGATAGATAGAGATAAATAAGAAACAGATCCTTGCAGTGAAGTACAATAGATTTCCATCCTTTGGGGTAAGATGTCTCCCATCTTTAAGGAAAAACATTAACCACAAGGAAAACGGGTACTTCTTTATGTCTGAAGTTTGCTGGCTGAGCCTCTTTAAAACTTAAAAAAGAACCTTGAACTGTAGCTACCCTCAGTTGAGACATTAGAAATCAGTACTTCCTTATTGAAAAAAAATAGATGAGTCTTTTCTCCCTTAAAAGAGCTTCATTAGATTTAATGAATCTCTTTGCATCCTGCTCACCTTAGTTATACATTCTAACTTTAACCCTGCCCCTAACCCTAACTGTACACTTTACCTTAAAAAATCCTAACATTATCACTAAATAAAGCAGTTCAAAATCTCAACTAAAATACAGAGACAGACAGGCACACACACACACACACACACACACACACACACACACACACACACACACACACACACACACACACACACACACACACACACACACACACACACACACACACACACACACACACACACGCACACGCACACGCACACGCACATGCACACACACATGCACACCCACACACATGCACACTTTCTCATCCACACAAGACTTAATCTGTCTGCTTACCTGACCCTAAACCTACACACGTCTAATGTATCTCCTTAGCTAACCCTAACCATTAACTTAAGCTTAACACATATACACTTGCATACAAACTTCCATCCCTACCACAAAGCCATTTGTTATAGATGACCAACAGGAAGTTGACCAATCCACCATTCATAGAAATGTCCTTTCATACAAAAACAATCTTCAGTTCACTTGGTTTCAAACATGAGTGTTGACAAAGTTAAAATGTAATATTCACAGAATAAAAAATTATGGAGATGTTCTAGTGCTGGAAATTATTCTGAATTTACACAAACACATTTTATATATATATATATATATATATATATATATATATATATATATATATATATATATATATATACCCACACATATTATATGTGTGTGTCTGTGTGTGCATGTACTTATGTACTTCAGAGCAAAAATATTTTTAAATGATTTTTAATGCTCTGCAATCTTTTATTGTCTTCTTTTCACAGCTGCTGGTTAAGCAGATTTGATTTTACCATGAACAAAAATGTTTCTAAGACACAATTAACTGCATTTCTTCCAAACTCACTAGAAACTAACCTACTATATTTTTAGCAGACTTGATGTCAAATTCCAATTCAGAGGCAGTTAATATGTTTTGTTCTTGCACTCTGGTCTTACAATGTGATACACATTTATCACACCTTTGCTGCTGTTTCTCTGATGCAGTCAAGATCTGCGACAAGGGTTTTTCCCAAGCGTTGCCTGACAGAGTTGCATACTTTAAAATGCCTTCAGTGGCATTTGATACATCTTGCTATTTCACATGACATTGTTGTAGCACTTTACAGATAATGTGTCACATTTGTTTTTCAGTCACTTCAAGAGTTGTTCTGCTTCAGTGATGTAAAACCTCCCTGGGGTATTCCTTTTACTTTTTGCTTCAGTCATTTCTATTGCAGTGAAAATTTGGTACGCTAAAAGCTGCAGTTATTGACTTTTGTTACTGTAAACCTCCATTTCTCTAAAACACAATCTGATGTTGTCTAACTAAATGTTTCATATTGATCCAAGTGGTTTAAATAATTTGTTTGAAAATTTTTTGAAAGTAATAAAAAGTGCTATTTTTATATTTCCATTATAGCTACTCAAAGCCTAGTAATAGAAGAGCATCTTATTTTCATCCTGAGTGGTTTCACTTCATATTTGGTGGTCTGTAACCTATGCAGATGTTCATTAACTACTCTTTGCCTTAAGAAGTTAAGAACATTCATGTCATTCATTGGTAAAGCATTAGAGTTTCAGGGTGTCCCGTGTCTACATAATGTAAATCAATAGAGTGAAGGAAAATTAATTTCTACCTTAAGGATGTATTTCAATGGGAAAGAAGGTAACATCAGAGATCCAGTATTTACCAGTTCATGAAATTAATGCATTACTTTGCATTGCATTACATTTTATATTTATAAAACTTTTTATTTAAAATCATTGTTTTATAAATAAACCAAACATTTGGTAATGGTCAACATGGTTGTTAAGTATTTCTAGAAATAGTCAACACATTAAGTATCTTCAGTTCTGTATAGCTTAATATTAGTTTTTGCAGTGATTCGTGCCAAAAAATGACTGCAGCAAACCCTATATGACCCCTTAAAGATGTCCCTCAATAATCCTGATCATATGCCTATAGGCATATCTCTCAAACTTTTAGAGAAAGAAATCTGGACACAGCCAAAATAATACAGAGACAAGGAACCAAAATCAGGTACAGATTTTAATTTTTGCTCTTATAGATTTATAATGGTGATAGAACAACAGGTTTTGCATTAGCAGTCATTTTCCAAAGGACATGAAGTCTGAATCACAAATGTAACTCATTATTTAATTACATCAATTCCAAATGATTTGCAAAAAACACATATTTTATGAGGAGCAGGCCAAAAAACATGAGACAGAAATCTGTACATTCTGTGAAAATCTAACTATTTGAGAGGTATGCCTGCAGGCCCAAGAGATCACTGTTTGTTCTTTGACAATGTGCCACTGTTATGAAGATTAACTACCAATCATCAACAAAATGAAACTACTTCTACCTTGTGAAACAAAGTAAATTGTTAAGGTGAAGAGATTAAAAAGGTTAATCTAATAAATATTATAATTACAAGAAACTCACTCTCAAATACCCCACTAAGCATTAACTCTGACCATAATACACATTACCTAACTCAAAAACTACTACTCAAAAACATCTACACCTGTGAATCACATACTCAGCTGCATTCTCATCAAAGTACTCCTTTACTTATTGAATATTCCCACTCACAACTCAAGTAGTTTTATATGCTACACAATATACATAAAACACCATATATTTATTTCAGGATTGTAGATTCCCACTTAAAGATGGTTAGCCTCTAAACAAAGGCTACAGACAGTTATTGTTGTCTTTCAGCTTTTCCCAGTTAGGGGTTTGCACAGTGGAACTCCAGTCCGCTAATGATTGGCAGTATATTTTCACGAATGCCGAGGTGCCAGCTCGACATCCAACCAAGGCACGCCCATTTAAGCATGTCTTTCGAACGCCCACCCAACCATGGGGAGGACATGCAGACTCCACACAGAAGGCACTCCCCGCACTCCAGCCGAGAATCGAATGGGAGAACCTTTTGCTGTGAGGCAACAATGCTACCACTGCACCACTGCGGAAGTAAAGGCTACAGACAGTATGCGTTTATAATTAGGTAGCTTTGAAATGTCAGTATTTTTTGCATTGATTTAAGAGGGGGTGAGTTGCACATCTACCATTTTCCTGTCAAGACAGAAAATTTTAGTGGCAGCATATTGTTGGATATAGTCAACATCTTTATCTTACAAAATATTGTTGTTTCTTTTTAAGCTTGAATATATGTTATCACTTAATATTAAAATGTGTTAGAAACTCTTGAATAAACTAATGTGAAAACCTCATGGACTTGAGAAGTGTGCCTTATCATATAAACTGTCTTGCTATACTGTCACTGGTGCAGAAAATGGGTTTTTGTGTATGAGTTTATTATTAAAGACAGTTTTCCATAGTTCTGTTAAAACTGCAACCTGTCCCACAAGACAGCATCAGAGCTGATGAGGGGGACAGGAAAGAACATATGAAGTACCTACTTTGATATCTGTAGTGGCATAAGACCTCTATTCACTGGAAACATACTGTCCAGTAGGTATTGCAAATAAACTACATTAATTTCACATTGCCTGTAAGGGATGCTCCAGTACTTTATCTACCATATAAATATCACCACATCTAAAAAAAATAACTTGATTTTGTTTACTATTGCTACAACATTCAAAATACTTGCCAGTATATCTAGCACAAAATCATTCTGAAAGTGCAGTTTTAAAGAAAACGTGGGTATATAATGTGAAATAAAATAACAAAGCACAACACAAACATTTTGTTTAACATAATAAATTGAAACTCCACCATCCTTAGTGGCTAGAAAAATGCAGTGTTAAATTAAGATGTCTAACAGATATTCCGTGTTCCCTAAGTGAATAAAGATATTTGTTCACTTATTCCCTAAGTGAATAAAGAGGGTTCGTGGTCTGCACTCTTGTGGGAGGAGAGGGTGGACTCTGCCCTTCTGAGCTTGGAATTTCTGGTTAAAGGCTTATAGTGCCTGCATATTTGAACTGCTTCTTACTGAAATTGGTACACATTGTTTGCTGTAGCATAGACTAGATCCAGGCAAGCTGAATCTAGCTTTGTTTGTATAACTTGAGCATTAATCTAGGCATTCTTTAAAGTATTCAATTGTATTTATTACTGCTTGGTAGTAACTTGATTAATATGTAGCTATCATTCTAAGTCTTTTGGATTAAGCACTTGGGCTTCAGACCAGTTGTTTTACATTAGGAAGGTTTGTGGCCTGCACTGTGGTGGCAGGACAGGTAGCTTACATCCTTCTAAGTTGGGAACTGCTGATTGAGGGCTCAGTGTCTGTTATTCTAAAAGTGTATTAGTTCTGGTTTAAGCACTTGGGCTTCAGGCCAGTTATTTTACATTAAGAAGGTTCGTGGTCTGCACTCTTGTGGGAGGATAGGCTGGACTCTGCCCTTCTGAGCTTGGAATTTCTGGTTAAAGGCTTATAGTGCCTGCATATTTGAACTGTTTCTTACTGAAACTGGTACACCTTGTTTGCTGTAGCATAGACTAGATCCAGGCCTGCTGAATCTAGTTTTGTTTGTATGCTTGTTGTTTGTTTGCTTGTTATTTCCCTGAAATGCTAATTCCACCTAAAACATGGCTTTTCAGCGCTTCTGTGGATCCCTAGTGATATCTGCATTGCTTACTGTACTTATTTCCTTGTTTCACTTGAAAGAAAGTTACTGTTTGTCGTTTTTGCATTTAAGTTACCTGTAACACATTGCATTTAAGTTACCTGGCACTTGCTCACTAAAACAATTATATAAGTCAGCACTAAAAAATTAAAAGCACTACACCCTCACAAACTCCCCTTGAGTACCTTTTTCCCCATTGGCCCTTTTTTTCAATTATAAAGGAATTCCCAATTCTATACTAGCATGTCCAAAGGTCAGTTGTCAATCTCCTCTCTGGTCCAGCTGGTGAATCTGGGAATCTTGAGGAATGTTACAACTGCCTCATGTACACAGACAACCCTCTCCTCCTCCCAACAAATTCCAACACATGTGAGAGATGCAACCATATAGCCAAACTGGAGGCTAAGCTCTCTCAACTCAGTACTGGCGTAACCAGTCAGGAGGAGAAGGAAACCACACTCACTACAATTCCAGTCTCACATAGACCTACCACGACAGCAAACCAAACACATAAACACACAAAAACATACTTGGAGGCTCTAAATAAAAATCTGCCTAAGCAGCAGAGACCTCCAAAGCAGACACCCAAGCAACCACTACCCCAAAACAACACACCTGCAACACGTATCTCACAAAGCCAGTGTGCCGAACAGTCACAGCCCTTAAGGCTAAACAACACACCTGATAAACTTGTAATAGGTGACTCTATCATCAGGCACACTGATGTCCCGCTCACCAGGCTGAACAACGAGAAGGTCACGGTGAGCTGCCTGTCGAGCGCTAGGATCTGCCACATAACACAAGCACTCAGGTCACTCCAAGGCAAGTACAAATATGACTCAGTCATTGTCCATGCTGGTGTGAATGACCTGAGACGTACCTCCCTGGACTACATGAAAAGAGACATAGAGGAGATCTCTGAGCATGTAGCCCAGGCCGGTATGACCCTGACCTTGAGTAGCATCTTACCCTCACCAAGAATGATGCCACAGTATGAAGACAAGATGATCAATTTCAACAATTGGCTTAAATATTGGTGTCATTCAAAGGGGATCCAGTGCCTGTCAGTCTGGGATGACATGCTCGACAAGCCACGATGCTTCGCTAGAGACGGCTTGCACCTGTCACCCCTGGGCTTTCGGATATTGGCAAAAGCTCTTGCTACCCCCATAGTGCCTTTTTTAGGCAAGGCTCAAAAGACAAATCCACCTCCATAGGTATCACAAGGGATAAGAAACTAAGAGTAATTCTACTCAACGCCAGAAGTCTAAACCTCAAGATGCATGCACTCAAAACTCTGCTTAGCATGGAGAACATCGATATCTATGCAGTAACAGAAACCTGGTTCAAGGCTCCATAGAGCACCCCAACACTACCAGGTTATACCTCATACCATGCTTTTCCGCCCCAAAACTTGGACCGAACCACTAAAGGAGGGGGAGTATCAATATTCGTCAAAGATACCCACACCTCCAGGTTGGTGGCACAGCATGAAGCATCAGAGACTATCCATGTGCAACTAACAGTGGGTAAAACTGCCTTCCAGTTTATAGCCTGCTACAGACCACCCTCCCAAACCCAGGAACCCCACTCGGCCTTCCTGAAAACACTGGAAAATATGAAGGTCTCTCCAAACACCATTATACTGGGTGACTTCAACTACCCAAACATAGACTGGGAGCATTACTCTAGCTCCAACACCCTAGCCCAAAGGTTCCTAGAATTTATAAACTCAAATGCTATGGAACAACTTGTTACAACTCCCACAAGAGGGGAAAACATACTGGACCTGATCATCACTGACATGGGGACTCTAAGATCCAGACCAGAAGTGTATCCCTCACTGGTAAGATCAGACCATAAACTAATCTCACTGGATATTCACATCCCGACCCCACCCCCTGCCCAGAAAACCACAGTGAAAAATTTCTCTAAAGCAAATTTCACACTCCTCAAAACCGAGGTGGAATCCTTCAAAGCCCCCGGGCCCGTGGAAAATATGGCCCGACCGCAGAATCCTTTATAAACGCATTCTATGAACACCTTCAGGAATGCATGGATCATGCAATCCCAAATAAAACCAAGACCCAATCCTCCAAAGGCAAAAGTCCTGTCTGGTGGACCCCAGCCATAAACAAACTATACAATAGAAGGAGGAAGCTACTACATGATAGAGCAAAATCCCAAAAAGGGAAGGCATCTCTGATCAGTATTAGCAAAAAACTACGGGCACTCATAAAATCGTCTAAGGCCAGCTTCGAGAGAAAAATTGCACAGGACACTAAGGATAATCACAAGGCTTTCTTTAATTATGTTAGGAACCTGGGTGGGAATTCCCAGATATGCTCAGAATTAGTCCAAAATGACAAAAAATACACCGAACCCACAGACATTGCCAACATCCTAGCTGACAGGTTCAGCGGAAACTCCCCCCCCTCCCCACCAAAAGGGCAAATATCTATCCCAGCAGAGTGCTGCCCCCCTGACATCTCAGATGCTCAGGTAAGAGCCACCCTCTCCAAAGCAAAAAACACAGCATCAATGGGACCAGACGGTGTCCTGGGCTGCATCCTACATGAACTCCAAGAAGAGCTAAACCCGAACATGAAACTACTGTTGAGTCTCAGCCTTACTACAGGATATGTACCCAAAGAGTGGTGGACAGCAACAGTGGTCCCTCTCCACAAAGGTGGTTCCTCAACGGATCCTGGAAACTATCGCCCCATAAGCCTGACTAGCTTGGTCTGCAAAGCTATGGAAAGGATCATCATGGACTTTATAAATAAAGATATTGGGGACCTACAGACACTGGATCCTACCCAGTTCGGCTTTGATAAGGGCAGATCCTGCCTCTTAAACCTGGTCAATTTCTTTGAAACAGTCACCAAGGCCATTGACGAGGGGAAGGTGGTCCACACAGCCTACCTGGACCTCGCAAAAGCCTTCGATACAATACCCCACTCGGGCATTATAGATAAGCTCACCAGTTTAAATATAAACCCCTATGTCACTAGATGGGTTGCAAACTGGCTCAAGGACAGAACCCACATGGTTAGAATTGCTGGAGCCAAGCAAGACTCCAAATCAGTTACAAGTGGCATCTCACAAGGCTCAGTCCTGGGACCTCTCTTGTTCTGTATATATTTCTCGGAGGTACAGGCCAACACGGAAGGACTGTGGCTGACCAAGTTTGCAGATGACTGCAAACTGGGCGCCATAATCGACTCTCCAGCCGACACAAGCATCCTCCAAAAGGGCCTCATAGAAACAGACAACTGGTGCCAGAGCCATGGCCTCAAGCTAAATGCCAAAAAGTGTATAGTCATCCCCTTTGGCAAAAACAAAGTGCCCACAAATTACCACATAGGTGGTAATCCATTAAGTACAGAAGAAGTAATTAGGGACCTGGGGACCCAAGTTGATAGCATTCTCTCATTTGACAACCACGTGGCCAAAGTGGTTAGAAAAACATTTTATATAGCCCACCTAATCATGAAGGGATTCACATCTAGATCAGGGGAGGTCATCGTGCCTCTTTACTCATCCCTCATCAGGCCCATAATTGAGTACAATGCCCCTTTTGGGATGTACCTTACCAGACACCTGCAGCAACTGGAAAGACCCCAAAAGTACCTCACCAAGAGGATCAAAGGGCTCAAACAGATGCCATATGCTGCCCGGTTAAGGAAACTCCAGCGCTACTCAGTGGCATAACGCCTGCTCAGAGGCGATCTGTGCCTGACGTAAAAAGCCATGTCCAACCAGGAATTAATGGACATGCTGCACCTCAGAAAATCCAAATCCCATCGAGCTATGCACTCGAGAGACTAGAACCTCAGCACTGAAATAAATAGGACATGCTGGAGGGACAGATTCATAACCCAGAGGCTCCCTTCATTCTTGAATAAAATCCTAGCCCAGGTTAGGCAGAGTCCCTGATTGACTCTCTTCAAAAGGAATCTTGATGAGTGGATGGGAGATCGTAGGTTTACCCTGGGTATCACTTCTGTGTCACTGTTAGACAGAGGCACAGTATACTAACCTCGAAAAAGGGCATAGCAAAATTAATTTAAAATGGGTGGCGAAAGCCAAACACACTCTGGCTAGGCTTATAAATGCCCTAGGGCAGATAGCCTAGTATGAACCTATGAACCTATGAACCTATATTTAATCTGTACGAATCTAGTGAAATGGTATGTTAATTTCCATGTGATTATTGTCCACTGAGGATGCAGATCTTCTTGATGAAATGCTCACAATGGACAGCACTACACATTCCGAGTACCCCACCTCTGTGACAAATTCAGAGTACCTCACCTCTATATTTATACCAGATACAAACTATCATGACTGCGACCAGCTGTAGCTCACTTTTTACCTTTTTCAAGGGAGTTACGTCTTTACATCTGTCTGGATCAATGTGTAAAGAATGTAATCACATAAACATGTGAACACTAGAGGAGAAATGTGGATTTTTTTTATAACAGGTTAATTTATTTCCTGCTGTAAGAAAATGTTCTTCTACATATTTCCCTATAACAGAGACAGTATAGATTTCTATGATGTTTTGTTTCAGGACTCTATGCTTAAGTGAAGATTTCCTACTGGCCCATCTTATTTAGTGCCAATTCAAGTACTTGTGTTTGTGCTTCAAGAGACAAGTTATAGATTTGTACTCAATGGTTTCACACTGCTTTGCTCAGCCTCCTTTAGTCATTCTGTCTTGCTCACTGTTTCGACATGTTCTCCTATTGCTCATGCCACAGTGATACAGATATTCTGCTTTGCCAACAAATGTTTGATAAACTGTAGGTTTGAGCTGACATTTCGTCATTTTTTAAACCATAAAGCATAACATTTCAAATGTATAATTTCATTGTTGTCTAGGTATCAAAGCTTTTGAATAATATCATTTATCTTATTAAAACAGTACAAACTTTCTCTGCATTTCTACTCATTCTCAGTTTATGCATAACCATAACACCCACATGCGTAATTTGATCTGGAACATTCCTTCTCTAAGCTTCACTGTATGCATTTTGTGCTTTATTAAGCAGCATTTGCAGAATTCAGGTTACTAAACTTCCTGTCACTTCCATTTTAGAAGTTTACCTACATGTAAGCACAGCATACCTTACCTGTGATAATCCCTGTAGCTGAAAGTAGTATAATAGTATGATAATTCTTAATCTATTGCAACTACAATTTCAATTGTTTCCATCACAGACTCTTGTCTGCTTGTTCAATCAGTCTATCCATTGCTGAACACCCCCTTATACCTCATTGTTAACCATTTCATATGCTCTCTTCACAGTTTTTGCATCCAGATCCTTCCTTCTCTATTTATAATAGCTTTCAGACCCTCCCCTTTCAAAACCTTACCTATAATCTGTCTCACTTCCCCGGTGAGCATTGAAGTTCAAGCCTTTCATCTACATTCCATCCCTTCTCTTTATGCTCCCAAAACAGACATCAGTGATATGGATCTGTGATCTTCCTCCCAAGTATTTTACCCTAAACCTCTCTTTTTACCCCTTACACAGTTATATCCCCTCCCCTGTATATCCATCACATGTGCATCTGATCAGCATTTTTGTTCCCCACATCTCCAACACTCTTTGGATTGATATCATCCTTCATGGTGTGTCCTACATGGGTTATTTTCCATTTACACGCCATCTGTCTATGCTGATCCCAACAGGGCCATCTTTTTTAACATTTGTATCATTTGTATTCCTTTCTAAAGCTATTATTCTTCTTATATTGCATCCTCTTTACTCTACTGATCCCTTATCATACTAAAGTACGCTCACACATATGGTCCCTCAATTGACCTGTACATAATTTTATTTCTTCCCTTTTTTTGTCAAGTGCCAAGTTTTACTAAAGCTAATCCTATCTCATAAGTCACTATTTTTCCTCTTGTATCTTTAAACTAATGTTTGTTCTTCTACTGGCTCTTCTGAGTACTCTGGTCACTATTTTTAAGAACTACCCAGTATGACAGCAAATCTCCTTTCTATAAATTATATGTCTTTTTGAGAAGTGGAAAACCCATTCATTTAGCTGTCAGCCTCTTAGATCCATCACTTTTCTGCAGTCCTTTTTTTCTGACAATATCAGCCTCCTTCCAGCTACTTAGTACAGCTCCATCACTGATCCCCAAGACATCTGTCCCATTCATCTGTCACTGCAATTGACAGCCTAGCAGCATATGAATCATCTTGCCAGTACTGTCCTCTATCTTGCTCATTGTTTTGCCAATTCTACCCTTACAGACCTTTTCTCAGGTAACGTATTCCAAGTTTTCATTCTCTATGCTACTAATCCTTTGCACAATATTTACAGCAGTTGCATATAGGATCATAGGTACATAGATAAGTTTTATGCTAGCTGTCCTTGTGGGCCATTTTTAGCCTAGCCAGTTTCCCTTTTTGAGTGTGAAATAACCTATCCCATTTCTTTATAGATTGGCTTTATCCATGACATGGTCGATAATTATATATTACCCCTAGTGAAAATAACTGGGACCATACCATAGATAAGTTGAGGTAACCCATGCATGGGATACAGCATTTAGGAGCTGCCTCTGTCCATCAGTATTACAGGGGACAGTCCTAGGGAAAATTTTCCATTTCCCATCCAGAGATTTAAATTGTACTTGAATATGGACAGGGATGAGCTTTGTTTTATGTGGATTGGGAGTCTATTGCACAACAGCAGTATGCTCTGCAACATATGCCTGGCCCTCAAACTGTTCTGTTGATATTTTAAAAGAGGATTAAATACCTAGAATGAGTATTTCCAATGCCATTTGACTTGCTGATGTGCAGTAAACCCATCAGCGATGGGTTGGAAGATGCTTTGCATGTCAGACACAGGTCACCTCTTAGCAGTCTGTAGGATACCAAGTATAGTGAGAGGGCTTTGAGTCTGTCCCTGCAGAGCATGTTGTTTAAGCCTTGTGTCCTTATAGTAAGGTAGCTCTCTGGGCAGTCCAGTTGCTGCATCTATCTAAACAGAATACATGCTAAAAGGGGGACAATGACATCCCTAGATCTAGGTACATTCCCTTTGTTTATAGGATGTGCAATGTAGAAGAATTTTCTTGCAATGATAAACAAAGGTTAGGTCACTGTCCACATAAGTTTCCAAATCTTGAACAACTTTGTCAACTCCTTGTGGGCATATTGTCAGAGGGGTAGTTCCCTGGGGTAGATGACTTTCCAAAGGATACAATAATACATTTTTTGCATTTATTTTCAGTTCATAAGTTTGGCACCAGCTATTTATTTGAGGGTAACCTTATTCTCAGATGGCTAATTCATTTGTTGATTCAATGACTGCTCCTAGCTTGCAGTCACCTGCAGACTTAGTCAGACAGAGTCCTTTGGTATTGTTTTTTTTTTTATTTCAGAAAAGTATATGCCAAACAGGAGAAGTCCCAGCATGGAACCTAGGGGGACTCCACTGGCCTCATTATGGATGTAGCAAATATGTCCTGAAATCTGGCATACACCATCTTTCAAATTTACTATGAGAAATAAGCCTATTTTTTGCAATCCTTCTTCTTTTACTTTTCCATATAACCCTGTTTCACAGCAGTTAGATATATAGTATAATTTTATTTACAGGACTGATTTGTATATGATACCCTAAATAAAGTGCACACAGAAGTATCATTGTGTGGCAAAACTACCTGTCCATGAAAGCTAACATTTTTCCTATAATTACCTTCAGATCCATCTAGTTCTGGTCTCTAATCACAGCAACCATTTTATCAGCTTTAAACCCCAAGAACCCACCCCTCCATCGTTTAAGGGAGTGCAGGACATCTCTCCATGTGTTTAGTCCAATTCTAATCACTGTTGATGTTTGGGGGTGGTAATGAAACCCTAACATACTACCAAAAATACTGAACATCTCCAATATCCCTGGAAGTTGCATTGACACCTCTAGCAGCATTATCTGCAAAATGATAAATACCATTCCTTTTCCTACCACTATTTTCCCTTTATCTCTGCACTAATCATTCGATGACCATTCAAATAATGTTGGTGATAATGGACAGTTCTAATGGGTTACTCTTTCTGGCACTTTTTCCTCTCTAAATCTACCATTGATATATACCCCTAAGTTTGGGGTCCTATAAAGGGCTGTCACTTCCTTCAATCACCTATCAACTCTAGTGTCCTCCTTCAAGTAATGTAAAGGCCTTCTGACTACCAGTTAACACAACTCCTACTTCCCCAGACCCTTTTCCTTAGCCCATCCTATAAATTCTGTAAGAGTGCATCATTGATTGTGGATGATCTGCCTTTAATACAGCCCACTTGTCCATTTCTTATTAGTCTCAGAAGGAATTTCTCTAATCTTGCTGTCAAAATATGAGCAAACATTTTGGCAACTACATTGCATACCGATATACTGTGATCATTTTGACATCAGTCATTTTCCCTTCCTGCATGTAAAAATAATATTGCTGTAGCCTCTTCCATAGATTTGGTTGATTTCCCTTTTCTATAATGTAATTGAACAGATCTGGCATTGTGCTGCTTATCTGAAAACCCATTATTTTATAGAAATCAATGGGTTACCTATATGCTCCAGTCACCTGACCCCGTTTCAGATGACTTAGCACTCAATCATCTCCCCCTTTCTCATCAGCAAATGTATTCTCTGTCACTCCTCACTATACTAGACATATCTTTTTCATTTATGAACCAATACAACTTGGGAGTCTATTCTTTTATAAAGCTTAGTGTAATAAAGTTGAAACTGTGTCCTTATTTGCTTACTTGTATCAGTTTCCTATCTCCTTTTATCTTCCACTGGCTAATCCAAGCTTTCTTTCTCTGATTTGTGATTCCCCTCATCATTATTTGGTGTCTGTGTCTCCTCTCCCCTATCACCTCACCTCTCTTTCCAGTTTGGTTTTTATCTTTGATTCCTCATATTCTTTCTACCAGTCCCTTAAGGCTGATCACTCTGACCTGCTTATATCTTGATCATATACCTCTCCTTGCTCAAGGCATTGCAACATTTTAAGCCTATCCTTTATAGGCACTACATCCTCCACCCTTTCTTTTCTCATTTTGCCTCTTCCTGCCATAATGTTACACCTTCAAGCAGCTTTCACTCCATCCCAATCACAAATTTACAGTATTCCCTTGACATCTTTAAATCTACCTTTTCCTTAAATATATCATGTGTCCCTGTGATATCATCTTTCCTCATCCAGTGCTCAGGATTCTATCTCCATCCACTAACCATCCTATTTCATAGCCGATCTAAACAAAGACATGATTTATTAAGTTTCTTTTTCAGCAATGTACAAACGTGATTTCCACAAATGTTTTTCCATTCACCAAATAATCTGTGTAACCTACAGGTTTGTTTCTTTTCACATCTTTATAATATAAACCTTGTCACTCCTGGTCATAATTCCTGACATACATCTAACATTCACTCCTGTCTCATCCCCTCAGCTAAGGCTTTTTGATTTTACCTACAAGATTCAACTGCTCCAAATTTCCTACCTCTTTTGGGGGGGTCTAACACCAACCTGAAGTCACTTCCTATGATTAAGTTGTCAACCCCTTTCTTTAGTAGCTGCACATTCTTCTGTCCATCATGGAAAACTTCAGGTCTGTCTTCAATGGGCTTGTTGAAAGAGCTTAGGACCAATCCTATGTGCACTACCAGCCATCTGCTTGACACCTATCTGCTTTCCTCATTTACAACTACAAACACACTACTCCTACTTCCCTAGTAGTCTCCTACTTCCCTTCTACTAACTTCTTTCCAGTTTGAAGCAAACTATTTTAGCCATTTTTTCTAGCTTTATAACTCTCAAGGTTTTAATTTAATATATTGTACAAAATTTAAACTTAGCTCCTTTATCTTCATCTTCATCTACATCAACACTTTCTGCCTGCTTATTGAATTGCTAATTCCTGCAACCATATCTCTTAACTATCCACATTTTTGCAAATTGTCCAAATTCTGGCCTCATACTTTGGTCTGTTCCTCATAAAATCTATAGTTTTCTGGAAAATCATTGAAAACTTTTGCCACTAAATAGCAACATATATTTGATTTTTAGACATCATATCCTTCAGAAAAATGCATGCCTGTGCAAAACTTTTTATTCTATCAACTTCTTTTTCAGTTTGTAAGAGCAATGTTTAAAATTCGTCCCTATTTTTCAGCCTTTGCCCCCCATTATTTTTGCCTTTGTCCAGATTCCAGATTTCTTTTGCTACAAGATTGAGATTTATGCCTCTAAGATTCCCTGTTGCTACCCAAAAATTTACTTTTTTAGACTCTCCCCTTCCCCAACCCTTCTAAAGTATGATTACCTGCCATTCTAATGCTGAGAAGACCCATGAGCCTTTGGGTCAATAAAGGTTTGACCAAGACAACCCCTTGCCAGGTTAATGCAAATGTCTATCACTGAAACCAGGATTAGTGGCCGAAAAGCTCAGTGCTCTCTGTGACATCTGATTAATATTTCACCTGATTGCCACCAATATTTGATGCTCCCCCACTAAAAACCTGGGTCAGTAATAAAGGAACCTCAATCCCCCACCACTGACTCTAGTGTGAGCATCACGGAAAGGCATGAGAGCACACAGCACACAAGAATAAAACTCCACAATTTAACTTAAGAGCACAATAGGAACATGTTATTTTTCCTGGGACTGGACTATATACCTCTATTCATCCCAAATGTATTCCTTTATTATACACTTCATAGTAAAGTGTTCCAGTTTAAGAACTCTGATTTAGTCACGCTCAAAATAAATTCAAATTTCATGCACTCAGACACTTATGGGAAACATGACGCAGATGTCTAGCTGTGTCCACTCCCAATACAAATGGCAAATGCTGCCACTAGAGTCAGACAGGTCTCCATTCCCTTCAAAGGGTGATCAATTATTAAAATTTAAATATCAAAATAAATGATAGCTATGGCCAGAAGCAGCCAAGCAATTGAGCTGACCTGGTGAGTATCAAACAGGTATATACACTCTCTAAACTCTAAATAATACACTGATTGTTGAGCCACAATATAAAGTAATGAAAACCATTTAATAATAAGTAAATTATTATTAAAATATGTAAATCAATAACTTTCAATAAACACCAGAATTCAATCACCAGAAATGTAAAATTAAATTGTAGGATAGAAGTCCATCATTTTGAAAAACTCTAAATAACTAAATGTCCCTAATCTAACTAGAGAATACTGTCCCTGATCTAATATAAAACATAACAGCAAGGCATAGGCAAGCTTACAATTTTTGGTGAGTCCTTTTTCAGGTATCCACTGCACAGCACTATGACTGCAACTCACGACTAACTGCTCTTCAAATAACTTCAGCAGTCTCTTTTATAGGCCAGGTTAACAGTCTCAACTGTCTTAATAACAATCAGCAGTTTGAAAAAGTTATTTCACTTTTCAATCATCTGTTCAAATAATCACACAGCAACCAAGAACATTCTAATGACACCACCTACTGATCAGCTGATTCTCCACAGACAGTTTGTACTTTAGAATCTCTCTCACAAACATGTGCAATTAGAAATGTATCAAAACACTGACAGATTTTTAAACATTTTGTATAAACAGGGAAATATTCAACATTTTAAAAAAGTATTTACATTTTCACAATTAGGCATGCTGTCATACAATACAAGTTAATTTGAGAATATACACAAATCTCCTGTCAGACATGCTAACACAGATGACAGTGTTTTCATTTTCTTCACACTCTCCCTATATGATGACTCAGAAACTTGCTTCCTAAGTTTAACCAAAAACATTCAAGTATACTGTCACTAAACCAAACAGGACCTTGTTGAGTTGGGGTCATAACTCCTTTGTTTTATAAGTTACACACACAACTGTAGTGATAAAATATCAAACAGAATAAAATAGAATCTACTAGAGTGCTAACCAGCAGGAGAGCCTTTAATAGTTTACTCCCAAGTATAGTCATGTACCTCTTTGGCTCATCTAGGTAGAATATATTCTGCTTACTGCTTTTTTAAACATATGTTTGTAGCTACCAAGAAGGTCTAATAAGTACATTAGGTACCTGACATCATGTGTTTCAAGTCATGCCCTTTAACTCCAGATGATCCAATAACCACAAGCTCAGTATCATTTCAGGGGATTTAAGTTCCATGCATTTCAGCCGTGCAGATTGGTCTTCCTTTTTGCATAACCTATAAGAAAAAATGATTATAGTTGGTCATACAACTTCTCTTCTTAGGAGTCTGTGTGTAGAACAAAAAGGAGTAGGAGTTTGGGGGTTGGCACAAGGAAAATTAGCTAGGCTTAAAATGGCCTACAAAGGCAGCTAGCCTAATCCTTACCTATGAAACTGAACATAGAATATCTGACTGGTTCAAACTGGGAAATAAGCATGACAAGCCTGTGCACTGTAAACCTTGCTTAATTAGTTTTTACTTTGAATATATCATTCAAAATGCCAGGTTAGAAAAATGGATGCTAGAATCAAAATTTCAAAGAAAATGTTAACAACCTCATGATATGCAGATGATACCACTCTAATGGATGAACTTGAGGAAGAGCTGAAGAATATGTAGATGAAGGTGACAACAGAGAGCACAAGAGCTGACTTGCTGGTCGGCATCAAAAGAAGCATTATATTATCTAGCACTATAAATTATTTGCAAATAGATAGGGAAGAAGTGGAAACAGGGACAGATTTTTAATTTCCTGAGCTCAAAGATCTCTACAGATTGTAATTTTAGCCATGGAAATAAAAAAATCCTGCTTCTTTGAAAAAAGCATTTACAAATTCATATATGATTTTAAAGAGCAAAAATATCCCATTGTCAAGCAAGATCTGTATTGTCAAAGCTATGGTTTTCTCATCAATAGGATATGACTCTGATGGCTGGACAATAAGTAAGACTGTGTGCTGGGAAGTCAATGCTTTTGGACAGCTGTGATGAGGGGAAAAACTGAGTTATGAGGACTGCAATAAGATAAAACCAGTCAATACTTACTCAAGTACTTTGGCCACAGAATGCAATTATAGGATTAACAAGAAATGAAACATACTGGGAATGATTGACAGCAGAAGAGGGAGGATGAGCATATGCTGTGAGATAGATAAATAGCATTAATGAATTAACTAATATAAATCTGAAAGAAGACAAGGATGCAATTGGTAAAAGACAGGACTGGAATGCTTAAGTTGTTGAAGTCACAGACCGTTGGCTTTAACTAAATTACTAAACTGCTTAAACTCACTAGCAAGATCACTTTAAATCTTAAAATAATGAACAGTTTTATACTCTGCAGTTTATCCGATGTGTCAAATTTAAAATTGATAGTTCTAAGAGACTGATATCAATTGAGACAGCCAAAATGTCAAGATTTTTTAAAAATTTATCTCACCCCCCCCCACCAAAAACAAAGTAAAAATACTACTTAATTATGGATATGCTGTGCTTTCTGCATTGCCTCATTTGTCTAATATTACTAAAAACTGCCATGGAGAAAACAATAATATATCTGAACGAGACTGCAATTGCAACAGTAAACAATGTAGCACTACTTAAGCTGTACGGTATAATGTAAAACTATATAAAAGTCCAGGTGTCTTTATTATACAGTATCCCCCGGATTTACTAAACTTCCATGCAGGACTAGCTTAGTCTTGCACAGAAGCAACCGTTTAGGAACAGGATGGCAGCAGTCCATGCATATTAATAAGGTGCACTGCCTGAAAGCATGGCAATAGTGTAGTGGGAAGAGCATTTGCCTAACGAGCAGGCATTCCTGGTTCAAGTCCCACTGCAGCGCATTTAATTTTACATGGCAAAGCATGTTATGACCAATATTTTTGTTGCATAACTCACTAAATAGCATATATTTATGAACTGGAATACTGCAGTAAATGCACGTGAGGTGTCAGTGTCATAATGAATAATGCAATAGTAAGCAGGTCTAAGCCCAAATAAGTAGTAGTGAGCATATGTAAGCACTAGTAAGCGGCCTTAAGCCAGTTTACTTGGTGGTAAGCAATGCCTACACTGGCTAGGCAATTCTAAAGCTAACTCTCTGTAAACAGATATAATGGCAGTTTAGCAGTACTTACCATCATGCAAACCCACTTATAACTGCTCAAAAGTGCCTTAATCACTCTGTATCCAATGGCCCTTGTTCTGCCCATCAACAAAATAAACAACCATGCAAGTCTCGAACGCAGGCCTCTATATACCACAGTCCCAGTAATTATCCACCAAGCCATCACAGAAATGCAAATGAAAGAGGTAGTAGTAAACATGTCCTCACCATAGTATAACCAAACTGAACCTGTGAAAGGCATCAGTGTACAGTCTTATGTGCCATAACCCACTACATAACATAAATATGTGAACTGGAGTACAGCAATAAGCCCAGAAGTGAGGTGTAATTGTAATAGAGTGGTGAAGTCCCCAGTAAAACACAAGGACCCCACAGAGTGTACGTACACATCAATCAGGGATACCGGGCATGCATATAAGGTGTAATAAATAATAACTCAATGCCAAAAAGGCATTATAAAGAAGGTCTAATGTAAGCAATCCTAAGCATTGCAAAGGCCCGCTTAGGAGGTGTGAGCAATGTGTAGACCAGCTATCTCTTTGTACCCAGTGGTATACCCCTTTAAACAATGCCGAACTTAGGTAAGCAGGTTTGCCCATAGCTTAGCCTTTTCAAAACCGGCTAATCATGGAAAAATGCAGGAAATCGGCCCTATTTAAACCCAAGAGGTGCGAATACATCTCATAACTGGTTGTAGCTTCCCCTTGCAGGCACTATGGCACTAAGGTGAGAAGGAGTGCACTTCCAGGTGCAGTGCTGGTGCATCCAGGAGTCCAAGGTCATGGCAGCACTCCTAGTTAAAGACCATGCACAGAGACAGCTGCAGGGCCAGTACCAGGGCTCCTAATATAAGGTGGAGGCCTGGGACCATCTCACCCGCGACCTCACCAGTGCCACTGGCATACCCCGAACTGGTGAGCAGGTGAGGCACCACTATGCCCACCTGAAGTGGCAGAAGGGGGACCTCTTGGAGGAGTGGCTCCAAGAGGCTAGAGCATCAGGGGATGTTCCAGATGTGTGCAAGTATCACCCCAGTATGTGTGTAATAAGTGTCAGCTCAGGTATATCATGGATAGGTATGGCTAAATACTCCTCTTATGTCCCCCACAGCTGCAATGGACCGGGCTGCGAACCAGGAGGCCCACATCTGCGGCCTGGCACAATTGCGAGGCAGGTCAGTAATACTCATGCTTTTACTGTCATAGGAAATAAAAATAAAGTAGTAGTAAATTAATTGCTAGTATAAAACCTGTATTGGTCAAGGCAAATACTGCATACACTAGAGAATATGGCAGGAAGAGTCTCATATTGTTTGTATGGCAATAAAAGTGTAATATCCTGAGAAAGCAGGTCTAACTACTGGACTGCATGTGTATATTCTGGTATCATATGGCAATGTAGATTTGCAATCATATAATATACTGTAGTATTAAGCACTGTTACCCACACAATGCACCATAAATTAAATGTGTAGGAATGCCTGTATATGACAGGTGTAACCCCAGAGGCCATTTAGTACAACTGCGAGACACATAGACAGTAAACAGTGAAAATGCAGACAACAAAAACTGACTAGCACATGCAACCGAGATGTGAACTGTTGTTTTCTTAGCACACACAGCCATGGTTCGAATCCTGCCAATGGTAGTAGTTTGTATACAGAATTATACCCTACAACTGTACTGATATGTCCAGAATGTCTATTAAAGTGGCCCATATCTATTGCCTATCAACCTATCCCCCTGGGAAATTAGTGGGATGATCCCAGATGTATAGCCAGCAAACATAAAATACAACTGATTGACACACATCTATGACAACAAACCTGGCACACTAGCAACTCCCCAATACCTTATGTGACTAAGAAGCCACGTATGTCCCATTTACACTCCAAATTTTAAGCTGTGGTCAGAGTGTGTACAGTAAAAGAGTGAGATGTATGTGCATAATAGTAATGTGGAACCTGGTACTGTGTGTGGGAACATTCAGTTAGTGCTAATAAACATTCCTCCCACAGGTCTGTCAGATACCAACACTGTCCCCAGAATACAAGAATGATATCCAGTTGCTCTGAATAATGAGGTATTACACATTACTGTCACCCACACTGTCTTACAACATATAACTGCCTAGGTATTATGTATAAGTGTGTTGTTATACAAGGTCAGAATGCATAAGCACAGGGGATTAATAAGACAGAAAGATTGGAGATATACAGCAATATCAGTATAGCAGACACAACTGTGATGGACAGTGTTTAAATTGTAGCAGACACAGCCATGATCTGAAGCCTGGGAGTGGAAGTAGACTGCATACAGATTCATACCCCACAACTGTACACATGTGGCCAGAATGTCCAGTATATGTTCCATTATCTGCTGCCTGTCCCCCTGGTAAGTCTGAGGGATGATCCCAGATGTGTAGCCAGCAAACAGGGAATACAAGTGATTGTCAACCATCATGAGAACACACCTGTCACTGTAGAAACCCCCAAAACTGTTAGGAGAGTAATATTTGAAGTATGGCCTACCCACACTCCCATGTTGTCAAGCTGTGACCAGAGTGTGTACAGTAACAGAGTGAGATGTATGTGCATAATACTAATGTGTAATCTGGAACTTTGTGTGGCAACAGTCAGATAGTGCTAACAAACATTGTTCCCACAGGTACATTGGATATGAACACTGTGCTGAGAAATACAGACCAATATAACCTGTACTGGTGCTGTCCACACTGGTATTTTAGGGGATTGTGAGTGTTGCAGTTTCTCTGAATAATAAAGTATCACTGGTCAATGTCGCCCACACTGTGCTACATAATATAACTGTGTAGGAAAGCATGTATATGTGTGTGTCAGGTCACTAAAGGCGGAAGAGAGCAATATTCTAGATATGTCCAGGCACACCAGCATGTGGTCAACACATGGCCAGAGTCTGTGCAGAAAGAGTTGGATAGCATAGTGCAAAACATCAACCTGGAATCCGGGCGTATGTGTAGAAACAGTCAGTGTTAAACATTCCCTCCACAAGTATACCAGGTAAAAGGTGTATACTGCAGGTAAAACCAGTTCATGTGTAATAATGACAAAAAACATATCACTGACCAAAATAAGGCTATAGGGTAGTGTAGTAAGACTTGTAAGGTACAGATAACAGCACTGACTAGGAAAGTAATGTGGACTACAGGAATATACTACTTGTTAATTGACATCTTTCTCTTCCCCCCACCTTATCTCCAACAATAATCAACATACCCACCCCAACTGATATGTACTGACTCTGATAACGTCCACTTGTTTGATAAATATTTTAATGGTCCCCATGCATGTGCCATATTGAATTATTCCAACATTGTTGGCAAGGGGCCATCAATATACCTGCATGCAGTTCTTATTACCACTGTGGTCCCATATATGCATGTGTTTTGTTTGCTAAGCAACTGTTCCGTATCTGGTGTCTGGGTTAAAGGGAATATCTACATATGCTGTTATATCTAACCCTGGAATGTATTGACTATTACTAACCCATATATTATGATGAAATCTAAACACTATAGCATGCTTGGGAAGGCCGGTCCCAACAGGCCCACCTGTCCCACCTCAGCTGGCCGAGGCACCGGGCACCAGCATGTTTGGGGCCCAACACCTGACCTCTTTGTCTGTTGGTCCTGTACCACCTTTGGGTGGAACAGCCTCAGGGAATGGGGCTCGCGCTCCAAGGAATGGGCATGGACTGGCACCCTGCCACCCATCCCAGTTCGGGGTTGTGGTGCTTAGAGCAATTAAAGAGCAGTTTTGTGATCTTCTACACCAGCTCAAGGGCCGCATGTCACAATTAGAGAGTCAGCCTGGTTTTGTGGCTCAGCCACCAGCACAGCCACTTTTGGGGCTGTGAAGGTGCAGTGGTGACTGCCCATGGGTGGGGACCTCAGTCCCACTGTTACCACTAGGGGGCTTGTGGGCTTCTGATATGCCAACACCCCTCCCCATCAAGATGTTTACCACCCATGTGTGTCATATACTGCCCCTGTATGTGTCTTGTGTGTCTTGTCTGTTAACCTACCCAACCTACCTCCCCAAATAAACCTACTACTCTTCCCCAACATCCCATCTCACCTGAAAAAAAAGGGAAATCTGTTCCCACAATAAAATCTTGCCCCATACATAACTGTCCATTTCGCACGTGTCCACTGGACACATGTAATCTGGTCTAATTGGCATCACTACTTATTATTGTTGTCCTCACCCCTCTCCTGGGGGTTTGAGTGTCCAAATCTACCTCAGATTCAGTGTATATGCACAGCTGTTGTTGTAGAAGAAATGGGCAGCTATGGACCTTCCCTACACCCTTCCTGCACATCCCTAGCTGTTTTCCCTATTGTCTTTCCCTCTTTGTGCCCCTTTTTCCCCACATTCCTATCAACCTTTTTTTCTTTTCTTTTAAAGAAATTAGCACGGGAGTAAGTGGGAGTAAGCACTTTTAAGCAGCAGTAAGTGGGTCTAAGCCTGTTTGCATGGGGGTAAGCACTGCCTACACATATTAAGCAATTTAGAAGCTGAGTATAAGAAACTATAACCGGAAGTTAGCAGTGCTTACCTCTGTGCAAACCCGCTGACAACTGCTTTAAATTGCCTTAATCACTCTGTATCCAATGGCCCATGTTATGACCATCAACAAAATAAACAGCCCCTGCAAGGCTCAAACCCAGGACACTATACACCACAGACAAAGTGATTTGCCACTAAGCCATGCCAGATATACATTAACCTGATGTTTTCAGAAACATATCATCCAGGCCAGTCATGCAACAGTACAGAGAATGTATACCAACATCTAGATGTATGTGTGTGTGTAAATATATTAATATCTACACAGATAAAACATATCTATATATGTATATATATATATATATATATATATATATATATATATATATATATATATATATATATATATATATATATATATATATATATATATATATATATATATAAACATATATACATGCAAATGCCTACATCGACACATGTATATGTCTACACCTATATGTCTACATATACACAGCAAGCTACATATATGTAAGCAGATATATATATATATATATATATATATATATATATATATATATATATATATATATCCATATAGGTATATACCGACATACATGTATAGATATCAATGGGAGATTAACTAAATCATAAATATCCACATGCACCATTAATGGTGTTGAGAGGCCGCTAACAATATATGTCTTGTACAAATAGGTATACCCCCCCCACAGCCAAACACATCCACCCTGCAATATACTACCAAGTGTTGCAGATCCCATAACCAGATCCTGACATGACATGGGCACAAGATGTTAACAGTACTACATCCCACCTGTATGATGTCAGGCTGGTAGTGGTAACATATCATGCAGTACAGTCTGGCTCCCATAGGAAATGTAAAATGTGGAAGCTATCAACATCCCCAGGATACATATACACAGACACATATATGCAGATACAGATATAGATATCTATATATATATCTATATATATATATATATATATATATATATATATAGATATACATGTGACTACACATGCACACGCAGTACATGTGACTACACATGCACACACAGAGATATGTGCAGTAAGATACTCATGTAGTAGGCCCACACAATATGTAACAGCCACTATTCCTACAGTTAACACCCTAACAACTGGACACTGGATGAGCCACCCATACAAATGAAATATATTGCCTGCAACATATACCCACAGAGAGGTCATAGGATAAAACACCACACACAGGTTTGTAGAAATGGAACAAATACCAAAAGGTTGCCAAATTCCAGCAATCATGGCCACACAGGTAGAAACCGCACTCTCCAAAGCTAAGAATACAGCATCCATGGGACCAGATGACATCCCAGGTTGTGTACTACATGAACTACAAAATGAACTGGCACCTCACCTAAGTGTCATGTTTAATCATGGCCTCACCTCAGGCTTCTTGCCCACTGAGTGGCGCACAGCTACAGTTATCCCACTCCACAAGGAGGGATCCGCCTTGGATCCCAGGAACTACTGTCCCATCAGTCTGACAAGCCTGATCTGCCAGGGCATGGAATGCATTATCATGGAATTTATAAACAAAGACATTGGCAACCTTCAAATACTGAACCCCACCCAGTTTGGGTTTGTGAAGGGCCGATCTTGTCTCCTGAATCTGAATGACTTGTTTGAATCAGTCTCCAGAGCTGTGGATGAGGGTAAAGCAGTCCACACAGCCTATCTAGACCTCGCCAAGACCTTCAACACCACCCCCCACTCTGGAATCATAGATAAACTTACTAAGCTGGGCATAAATCCCTATGTCACTTGATGGGTTGCCAACTGGCTTACTGACAGAACCCAGATTGTAAAAGTAGCTGACTCCAAATCCAGCTCCAGACAAGTGACAAGTGTAGTATCTCAGGGTTCAGTCCTGGGACCACTCTTGTTTGGCATCTACTTCTCTGAAGTACAGGCCAACACTAAGGGACTCTGGCTAACAAAGTTTGCAGATTACTGCAAACTGGGAGCCATTACTGAATCCCCAGATAATGTGGATATTCTACAAAAGGGCCTTACAGAAACAGATGTCTGGTGCCAGAGCCATGGGCTCAAGCTTAATGCCAAGAAATGTGTAGTTATCCCCTTTGGAAAAAAACATGTACCCATGAATTACCACATAGATGGCAGGACAGTAAACATCGAAATTGCAATGAGAGACTTAGGGACACAGGTCTCACTTTTGATAACCACATCACCACAACAGTCAGGAAATCCTTCTATGTGGCACACCTCATCACTAAGGGCTTTTCATCCAGAAAAAAGGAGGTCTTTGTCCCACTGTACTCATCCCTCATTAGATCCATTATAGAGTATAATACCCCATTTGGTATGTACGTCACAAGACATTTGCAACAGCTGGAAATGCCACAGAAATAACTCACTAAAAGAATCACAGCCCTAAAGCAGATGCCATATGCTGACCGTCTAAAAAACTTCAGCTATACTTTGGGGCATATCGTCTCCTCAGAGGCGATCTCTGCTTAACATACAAGGCCATGTCAAACTTTGAGCTGTTGGACATGCTCCACTTAAAGAAATCCCGATCCCTCAGAGTCACACACTCCAGGGATCTAAACCTTGTCATCACAATGAACAAAACATGCTGGAGGGATAGGTTCCTGACCCAGAGACTCCCCATACTCTGGAATAGACTGCCCATACATGTCAAGCAGAATGCCTCATTCACCCTCTTCAAAAGGAACCTTGATGATTGGATTGGAGATAGGAAATTCACCCCAGGGATCATGTCAGTTGCCCTGCTAGACAGGGGTCCAGAGAAGTAAATATTGTGGGAAGAAATATCCAGGGAATTGTTATGGCTAGGCTTGCATAGGCCCTAGGACTGATAGCCTAGTAAGAACCTATGGACCTATGAACCTATGAACCTTTATTTGTGCATTATTACAGGTGTATATGCCATGCCATATAGCTGTTCAGACACTGACTTCCATATAAACAGAGTAATGCAACTGTGAAACAGTTATACTAATACAGTAGTCTGGAAAGGTTCACAACTGTTGCTGTCCAGGCCAAGCCTTTCAAATCATACAATAGCAATGACAGACTGGGTCACAGGATACCACACAATCAGTAGTAAGTAATGCAGGTGTATAGTCCAGCAGCCCCTATCTACACTCTGTACACAATCACTAGGTGGTACAGACTTGAGTTGGCCAAATGGGATGTATCGGATACATAACAAGGCATAACTGACACCAACACAGGCACACTGGCAAACAGAACAGTCTTTATGGCAGGAGGCAGTAGGCCTGCAGTAATCCAATTTATGTAAGTAATGTCAAGATAGGTGAAATGTATGGTACTGTATATCCAGATACCTTATGGCAGCTCTCCCCTGATACCCCCACATTTTATAACAGCTTAGGTTATGTATGGTGCATCCCCCCCTAGGCTGAATAATACTGGGCCATATACCACTGTTACATACACTGGCCTCTGGAGTGCATGTGAGCACACATGTATTGTGTAGGTGAAGCATACACATATATGGCCTCAGCCCCACCATATGTGTGGGGGATGCAACAGCAGTGGACTGCTGGCAGGAATGGCAGCATGGTATATGTATATGATCATATATATTACTATCTGTATATGTGTAGACATATAATGCTCTGTATATGTATATATCTGGGTGTGTATATGCATATCTATGTACACATACACACCCATCTATATATGCCGATATGTACATGTGTAATTATCTATATAGATATCTGGATAATCATATGTACATATATATTTACCATATGTCCTGAACATGGGGTGTAGCCCTACCTCAGCCCCTATAATCCCAACTCTGTAGTGCAAGGGGATGTTGGTATGTATAGCAGGTATATTAGTAGATTATTGCTACTGTAATAGGGATTGTCTTCACAGACATGGTGTGTGTGGGAGGTCACATCTGCTTTTCACATGTGCGCCATTGGCTACTAACAGACATCTTAAGGACATCATAGTACAGTACCGCTGCAAGCACGTAATGCTCCTGTGGACTGCAGCAGAGATATTGGCCAATAGTTGTGGACATTCTGACACATTTTGTGCAGTCCAAAGGTATACACAGAACCCCTTAGTGCAGAACATGTGGCCAAGCCTGACAATATGGATGTTAACAGCCATGTAGATGGATATAACACACAACGACTGGTATACAATTGCCCCCATAGGTTATGCATTCACACAGCCCTGTCTGTCCTGACACATAATAACTGCTGATATGGAGGTGCCATGGCCTCATACTACCCACTAGATATTGACATACATCTGTACAGCATCCCACTGCTCTGTCTGACATACTTGACTGTTAAGGGAGGCCTGGCAACAGTACATCTGGCAAGTATCTGCACATGACATCTCACTGGGTAAGTACACTAAGCTGCTAGGCATGTAACACAGCACTGTGCAGGCTACAGGCAGACTGGCTCAACACTGGCCTACATCTCCTATGTGGGAATGCACATGTACCTGCATATATAGCAGGTTCTACAGGCATGTCACAGCACAGGGTAAGATACACCTGTGTGGAAGTGCATAACCACAACCAATGTGAACACAGCCGCAACCACATATGGTATGCTAGCATAATATTACAGTATATGGAATATCTGTTCAACACCATCCTCATATGTGCCACTCACACACTAACCCTACATATACTGGGCTGCTACACAGTGTGGTCTGATGCCTGTCAGTGGTATGGGACATGTATGTGTATGGCCGTACAAACATGTAAGCCAATACGGTAACATACAGTGGAGCAGCATGTAACATCAGATAGGATGGGACCTAGAATGATGACATCTACCACAGTCTGTACACAGGCCAAGGTAGATATTGACAATACACACACTGTCAATATTCACCATAAGTACACAGACCTCAGTACTGTACAAACAACTACAGAATGCCCGGGTTATGTCATCAAATATAACCCCTACTGTACATAACATGTATAGCAGTCTGATATCTCACTGGCTAGTTATCAGATATGATGACACTAATTATGGTGTACAGCACATATGTACCTCTTAATACATGATATATGTACAAAGGTTGACAGAGTTTTGGCTGGAAGCACATACACAGGGCCAATATTGACATGTTGCTGTGATAACATCTTACATTTACTGTTCTAACAGGGTCTGTCGCAAAATATGTCCTGTGTGGGATATGAAGTCAGTAACTATCCCGGCTTTCAACATCTACAGACTGCAATCCTCACACTACCTTCTGCAGTTCACAGATACATGCACTTTGGGTAACACATGAAACCAAAGGTACCCAGTCTGCAGATGACCCTACATATGGGAAGTCCTCATAAACATAGAACTGGCAAGATGGATATTAATACATGTAGGACAGCCATATCCGCACACACCCTGTTAAATCAACATTACTCTGAATGCAGTATAGCAACACTTACAGTCTGTAGTCAGGTCAGGCACAACCCCCTCCTGTGTGTTGGCCTGTTTCCACAGTGTATTTTGTCAGAGGTAAATCCCCAATCCATCTGAGATGCTGTTTGCCAAACAACAGATCGAGTACCTGCTCACAGTGAATAGAAAGACCCAACACCAACATGATGTTCCTAGATATTGGAGTGTGTTTACATGTAATTGACTATGGTAATGTTACCACAGCTGTTCCACATGCAATCAGCTAGGGGAGGGCTACAATTCATGCAGAGGCCATCAGCTGATCATGAGCATCACTTAAAATGCACATGCTGCTGCCTAAGCAAAGCAGGTGTAGGTCTCCACATCCACCAGTAAGGGAGTGAGAGAGGCAGAGAGAGGCAATGACAAGTCAAGGAGGGGCGGGAGAGTAAAACTTAAGCATGTTTGTGTCACACAACTACCAGCACAGGGTATCAAACCCCTGATGACTATGTAGTACTATCACAGTTCTATGCAGTTATTGGATGTGCCACATAGGTTACCTGTTGTGGAGTCCTCAGAACATATATATGATGGTGAGTGACATCTGCAACAGGGATATGGTAGCTATACAGTAGGTGAAGTACACATGCCTGTCTGCATGAACAGGTGCCAGCGTCAACACAGCCACACTCTCACAGGGACGCACACACATTGGCAAACTTGGCAGAGCCAGGGATACAGCTCATCACTAGTGAGATTGCCACAACACATAACTGTGCAGGTATCACATGCACCACATGGGTCATATGGAAGTTATATGGGCAAAGGATATGGGGAGGTGTCTGACATCAGACAGCATACTTCAGTATGCCACTGGGGGTTGTAGTGAGTGTGCATGTGATCATACGCATCATACAACACACACTCAAACACACAGGGTGCCAGTACTGACATGCATGGGTGCATTTCTGCACAGGTATGTGGTAGTCGACTGTGGCAGATGGCTATACAAGGGTAGGTGATGGGTATACCTTGGCATCAGGCCACATGACAGTGGTCTGCATTGTGGCTCAGGGCTGTGGTTTCTGCATTTGCCCACACAGTTGGGTATTGTATCCACCATCCAGTCACCTGGGGGACTATTGTTTGTGGCCAATGCTGTGCATCACTTGCCATGTATGTGTTCCTTAGTCCATGACATGAACAGTGTCTGGGATGTGCATACCTGCCACATGCATGTACAGTGACATGCAGAACTTTACCTAGGATGTCGGGCCCATGTTGTGTACACAAATTATCATCAGATGTGACAGTCTTGGCCACCTGTGGCAGAAACTGGTAATGGACAGCAAGTTAACCCTGAACCTACACTGATAGCATGCTAACAGCATTCCCCTGATGTCAGTGGCATCTGTCCATACAGGGCATGTTTTCAGGCATGGTATGTCCTTTGTGGGTCACATGTGATGGCACCACAGGTGTTGCAGGTGTCTAGTGGGGAACATGGGGAAGATGCACTGTCTGCATGTATGTGCCTATTGAACCAATGGACAGGGTGCCATGCCCTCTATAGGCCACTACAATTACTCCATAGTTACTATCAGTGGCCAATATGCAGTGTATTACATACACATTGGCTGTTGTCTCCAGATGTGTGTGTGTGTATGAGACATGGGTTGAGAGTGTGCTCCGGGTAATACTGGGGTTGGTAACTGTGATTGGCTAGCCTTGATGTCACATGTATGGGTATGGATTTGAACCCCAGCCTCATGGCTAGTCCACATCTGTTATCCCTGTACAGTGGACATTCTGATATATACTAGGGCCACCATATAAGAAATTTGCAAAACCCACTCTACATTGGGCCCAGGTGTCACACACTCACACCCACCTCTACATAGGATGTGAGTTACAAACACACAAACACAGACCTGTCATGTCCAGGAGTAGAACCCCTATCTAACTAGTTTAATACACTACAGCACTACGCAGTTATAGTATGCGCCACAGAGATTACGGGAGTACTCCTTCCCCAAAGGTGTATATCACATTGGATGATATCTGCAGGATTGCCAAAGTAGGATATTCAAATTGTAGTGATTGTGGCTAGGCTAAAATGCATTGCTCTCTACACAGACAGTGAAACACACAAACCATCCACAACCGACATGTGTGGGTATAGAACCCCTAAAACAGGTCTATATCACACTACAGAAGACACCTGGTATAGGACACAACACAGGGATTACTGGAGAAATCTTTCCCCAAAGGTGTATTTCACAATTAATGACATCAGCAGAATTGTCAAAGTAGGGCATTTGACATGTACTGAGTGTGACTAGCCTGAAATGCATTGTTCCCTACACAGACATTGAAACACACACAAAACAACCACAGCCAACATGTGTGGGTATGGAACCTCTAACAGAGGTCTATATCACACTACAGCAGTACACAGTTACAGCACACTATGGAGATTACTGGGTTACATTTTTCCAAGAGGTATATTTCTAGGTGGATGATATCAACAGCCTTGCAAAAGTAGAGCATACGAATTGTATGGAGTGTGACTACCCTAAATAAAATTGCTCTCTACACAGACAGGCACACACACAGTTGCCAAGGCTGGGGTCAGAACTCCTACGTAACTATTTTATCACACTACAGTAGTACACAGTTATGGGATACACCACATAGATTACTGGGATACAACCATCACAGAGGTGTATTTCTAGGGGGATGATATCAGCAGCCTTACCAAAGTAGAGCATTTAAATTGTAGGGGATGTGACTACCCTTCTAGGTGGATAACATCCACAGCTTTACCAAAGTAGAGCATTTAAATCATAGGGGGTGTGACTACCTTAAAAAGCATTGCTTTTAACACAGACACACACACAGTTGCCAAGGCTGGGGTTAGAACTCCTACCTAACTAGCTTATCACACTACAGCAGTATGCAGTTAGCAAACATGCCACAGAGATTACTGGACTAAAACTCTCCCAAAGGTGTATTTCACAGTGGATGACCTCAGCATGCTTGTCATAGTGGGGCTATGGGCAGGGCAGTGTGTGTGCATGGGCCATAACCCATTCAACTAGGGGTTGACACGCCACATGCAGGCACAACCTGGGTCATATTTCACAAGTACATGTATACAGTTGCTAGATGACGACTTCCTTGAACATGTCCCAAGTCATGTTGCACCACTGGCACGTGCACCACATACTCTGTAAAGCTGACAGATACCGGTAACTGGTATCTGCAGTGAGTGCCATCTGACCCTCATGTGTTTGTGGCCCTTTGGCTGTGTGCTGGGTGGGACAGGCTTGGGTGGCTCCTTGTCACAGTCACCCTTTTCCACACATCTATGTACATCTACCTTTGGCTTATTATAGTGTCTTGTCCTTACATATATGCCTGTATTCCTATCCACTGTGTGTGCAAAGCATGAGTGGTGCATACTGAGTAGTGTCTGCACTAACATCTGCGGCTGCCAGATATGTCTGGTCTACTGGTGATTGCAGACATGGTCTTCGTGTGTTTAAGTGTGTGAGCAAGCCCAGTATGACCGTTCAGTATGTTGTTGACTGACATTGCTTTCATTTCTCTAAGTGTGTGGGCATGCCCAGTATGGCTGTCTGTACTGAATGTGTGGATCGAGTCCAGGTAGTTTGTACAGCAGTGCTGACCTTTGTGTGGTAGACCTACAGGTAGCGTGCTGTCTCTGCCGGGTATCTGTTGATCATTTGGCATTGCCTGTTACTACATTTCTGCATAGGATGGGGGGCACACCTTACTCTTTCTACCTTTCTACACAAGATTGGGGGGAGCACACCTTACTGTTACTATATTTCTATGTGGGATGGGGAGGCACACCTGACTATTTCTACATTTCTACACAGGATTGGTAGGATGTACTTTGGAAAGATTGGGGGGGCACACCTGACTGTGACTACATTTTTACCTAGAATGGGGGTGGGGGCACACCTGATATTTGTACACATTTTCTAGGATTGTATTGGTATGTTGGGTACTCCATTTCAGTCTGTTGTTTTACTTATTGTGCTGACTAAAGGCATACCAGTGTACTACAGATCTTGGCTTTTAATTACCTACATATTAGTTTCTGACCTCCTACCCTTCATAACTGACATCCCACTGCCTGCCCTGCTGTAGTCTGTCTGTGTAGGCCTGGGGGGGGATTACGCATAGGCCTCATTCACAGGCCATAGCACAGCCTTTGTTTGTGCTTGTCTACACCTGTCCTGCTGGCTGTGACTGTTGTTGGTTATGTGAACCCCCCTGACTGGCATGTGGGTGTCCCAGTATTGAGGGTGGTGCTGCAGCGCTGCCTATGTCAGATGCACATAGTACACTCCCTGCACATGTTTAAGCACAGTTAGTGTAATGTTTGGCATCCCTTTTAATGTATGTGAGAGTCAGAGAGAGGTGTTATTCCCTGGGTCCCTCCTGTGTCAGTGTATGTGATATGCGTTGCATCTTTGCCAAGGCTAGGGCATACTGGGCATGCCTTCTTCTGCCTACTCGGGCAGACTCAGGTTGTTCCTCCTCTGAGTCACTCCGTGCCTGTGCAGGCCTTGGCAAAGGTGGGGGGCTGTGTGACCCTGCCACATGCTGTTCCTGCTGCAGGTGTTTCAGCAGGATCATATTGTGTAGCATGGCACATACAAGGACAATCTGGGTACATGTAGCTGGTGAGTACTGCAAGGCTCCACCGGATGTGTCCAGGCACCAGAACCATGACTTGAGGATCGCAAAGACATGCTCTACTTTAATTCTGGTCTGTGCATGTGCCTCATTATGGTGTTCTTATTCGGGTGTGTGTGCATTTCTGATGGGTGTCATCAGCCACGGCTCCAGTGTGTATCCAGCATCCCCCACAAGGTGACCATCAGGGATGTCCCCATTGGCAAATCTCTGGTACAACTGCGTCAGATGCCAGATGTGGGAATTGTGATAGCTTCCAGGTCCGCCAGCACCCACATTCATTATTATTCCCTGGTCATTGCACATAACCTGGCAGTTGATGGAGGGGAAGCCCTTGCAGTTGATGTAGACCCTATCCCACTCACCAGGTGGTACTTTGGTGCATATGTGCATGCAGTCTATAGCACCCACTACCTCAGGGTATTCTGCTATTTGGTGGAACAGTTGCATATTGCTGGCCAACACCTCACAGGTGTTGGGGAAATATATGTGCTCACCGACATGTGCTGACATGGCATCCAAGAACTGGTGGAGTGCCCTGGATGCTCATGCCTGTGAAATCCCCATCATATCCCCAGTTGGCCTTTGGAAGGTACCTGTAGCTAGTATTCATAGGCCTACATGTACCTTGGTATCCACTGGGATGGGTTCCCCTCTGTTAGTTCTGTGTGTCAGGCATGGCCGGCACAGCTCAACAGTTTGCTGTAGGAGGTCTGTGTTCACCCTATAGCACTCCACTCTCTCCAGCTCATGTAGCCCCTTTAAGGTTACTATGGGTCTGTACACTCTTCTCTGTCTTCTCACTGTGGGTTGGTCGACAGCATTCACATCCTCACCACCCTCAGCCTCTTTCACAAGTTCTTGTATGATAGCTATTGCAGCCCCTATCATTTTGCTGTTATGAGTGTTAAACATTCCCTGCTTGTTTACACTGGTGGTGTAGAATGTGAGAAAAAACAGAGGGGAAGGTGTTTGCATAGTTTATAGTAGTGTTCTGGGCTGGGCTGGTCTGCTGCCTGTGTAATTGGCTGATTCTGATACATTTCACTTGCCAGCTAAGCTAATTCTCCTTGATTACTTTCCTACTGCTGTTTTCCCTTCCTATTGCCTTCCTGTTTAAACCCGGGTGTGCGCCGCACAAACAGAGTGCTCACATGTTCACACTGTTGCTATTTCCTGGTTTAACTTCTTTCTTCTTCCTGTAAAACCTGGTGTGCGGCGTGCACACCTGCTCAGGCTTTGTAAAGAGAGCTAGGCAGGTTTAAACAACCCTCCAGCTTAGCTGTGCTAAGCTAGGAGCAAACCCAAGCCACAGGGCTCCAATCTGCTTACAGTATGCCTGACACACACCCCCATGATGTCACCTAACTCCTAGGCTTGCACCAAGCTATTCCTACTCTTACACTGTTGGGACCTGACTCACATGCTGGGGAAAACTGGGATTCACTATCCTTCCCATCATTTGCATAGGATTGCCTGCTAATGCATAGTTACATGTCTCAAACTGAGCCTCCCCCCTTAGCAGCCACTGCTCACTGACCATGATGTCTTCTGCCTGCCATTGACTTGCATGGCAGAATACTGATTTTAGTTAGGTTGCTTAATTTAGGTTCATTTTGTTATCCCCCCCCCCCCGATCCCGTTTGTGCGCCACTGCCCTATGCTTAAACAGCCGAGATCGGCTAAAAAAATAAAAGTTGATTTTTGTGGTTTTTTTTTTACTGTTTGCAATGCCAGTGGCCTTATACTTGGCCATTGGCATGCTTACTACATGACATGCAGCCTTTATTTGGAGCTGTCACAGCTCCGTTTTGGATTTTTCAGAAATGTACTCGGTTACTAACCAAGCACATTTCTGCAGATAGCACTAGTCCTGCACAGATGGTTGCAAGCTTCCTGAATTGCAAAATCACCTCATTTGCTTAGATTTCTCCTGCAAATGGGTGATTTGAATACAAGGGCTTAGTCCATGCAGGATTAGTGCGGGAGCACCGTGCACGCCCCTGCAGGCTGTTCCTGGATTGCAAGGCAGACATACTGCCTGCTTGAGCTCCTGCAACGATCTTGAACACCGTGCAAGCTATAGAGAATCCAGAGGTATATCTTCTGTCTAGTGTATACTAATGGTTCAATTTTTCAGCTGGTAAATCCATTGCATTGTAAACATTATACAAGCTTGTACTGCAGTTTAGCATTTTCATGCATTACATATTTTAACAAAAAATATTTCAATTAGTCAAATAAGAAAGGACATCTAAGCATACTATCAGACTCATGTTAAGTTTTAGAGCAAGTGAAAACATAGAGATGAGGGAATTCCATTAATATGTGTCATAACATGGCATCAGTGAACTGCAGTGATATTTTGCTCATCTGACACTATTTTATAAAAATCTAATTATAGCTCCAGATAAAACACTTCAGCATGGCACTAAGTTTTAATTATTACAGTATTTTATTAATTGAGGTGCATATTGAGGAATGTTAACAAATTGTACATTGCAGTACTCACCCACATGGCAGGGTACAAAACAGAAGGTAATAATAAATGGAGTCAATTTATAATTTTGTGTAAGCTGGAGAGTACTACTACAGGGTGTATGCAATATGCAGTTTCATATTTGCAATTAAAACATATAAATATTAAGGCTGGTATCTAGACATGTACAAAGTATTTTAAAATAAATAAGATGGAATGGAAAAATGAGCAAACCTTGAAAGGACTATTGGTTACTCAACTTTGAAGCACAAGTACTTGGCATAAAGAGATTATGCACAGATGTTCAATATAATGATCACTGTTGCAGTAACCAAAGCTAAATTGGCTATATCCTGTCCAGGATATGACCGCCTGCCAGCTTTTCAAAGCTTTAGGGCACCTTCAATGCACCCTAACTGTAGGAAGGCTCAAAGAGAGACATATAAAAGGAACAGTTAAGGACATCAAAACCTTCAGGCCTTTCTTGTTGTTGATGTACATTCACAATATGGGCATTGTGGACCTGACTACTGGCTGGCATTCTTTCAAGCAGGGAGGATGAGTACCCTTATGGAGAATGATACCTTCCACTTATTGTTTTTCCTTGAAAACTTTAGTTTCTGAAGGAAACTGTGATTTCCTGTCATAGGAATTACTGATTTTTTAATCTGTAACTGATAAGGGGCTCTTGGGGCTCTTATCTTGGTCTGTGTAGTGCTGTACCATTCATTGTTATTGTGTACTAGATTTAGGAACTTTAGTCCTGTGTTTCACTAGTATAAACATTTGGAGCTTAGTGTAAATGTTTTTGAAAAGAAAAATGGTTATCAATATTACTCTTCTATGACTCAGGGCTCAGACTTCTTTCTCTGCTTGAAATTGAAGCAGTCATTGGTCTCCTCAGTTCTCCTCTGTCTCACTCACAACAGCAAAATATTGAGTAAGGAGGTACAAGTAGCACCAGCTCCTTTGGTGCCTGACCCATGAACAGGTGAGTCTGCAGTAGACATTACAAAATGTCAAAATTCTTTCAGTGAGAGCAGATCAACATTATTTCCTATCAATGGAAAGTTTATGACCTGTTGCAATTGGCTTTACCTCCTCTAGCAGCTGTTCCTCCAGTTTTAGTACCTATACAGGATACCTTCTTAATAGCTGTCTGTATCCCTGGTACTGAAGCTCCTTCTTCCAAATATCCTAACAATTGTATAAAATGCTTCAATCTCAGAAATATCTGATGATTAAACCATAGGCAGACCATGCTGTAATTTCTAACTATAACACTTCTTCTGCTAAACTGTTTGCTAAGGCTTATCCTATTATTTATGATAAGAATTGGAAAACCTTTGAGAAATATAGCACAATAGTGTATTCTCCCTCAACCTTGGCTTTTAGTGTTTTAAACTACCAAGCTCACATGCTTAGGTTTTTGTAGGCTAATTTTAATATTATGAGGAACTTATCCTCCAACATGTCTGCTTCTCATTTCAGAACTGGAAAAAAAAGACTTCC
Source organism: Protopterus annectens (assembly GCF_019279795.1). Taxonomy (NCBI): domain Eukaryota; kingdom Metazoa; phylum Chordata; order Ceratodontiformes; family Protopteridae; genus Protopterus; species Protopterus annectens. The sequence goes on along the minus strand of NC_056727.1, from coordinate 1,158,292,805 downwards.
TTAAATGGTGGCAGGAGAGCTTTACAAAGAGAGAATGCTTGCCCATCAGCTTACTTAACTTGCTTGAATAAACTTAAAAAAATTAAACTTCTACAAACCATCTTATTCTTTCTGTTGGGAGGTGATTAGACGCATTCTTGTATACCTAAGAGATAAGGTGACATCTTCTTAACCTTTGCTCCCTCAAATGCTCTTATGATGCTGCTAATGTTCTTTCAAAGGCTTCAGATACAAGTTCTATTACAAGAAGACTTGTGTGGTTGGTATCTCAAAAACACACAAAGATTGAACTTCTTAATTGTCCACTTGAAAAAGATATTATTTTGATCCCTCTGCTGCTAAATCACTCCAAATGTTTGAGGAGACATGTAAAGTGATTTAAGTTTTTCTTTTTTTAATTATTTCAGACACAGTTTGCTAGTTATATGAAAATCATTCCTTTTAAATCCAAGCAGTATGATAGAAAATAAAACCAAAATCTTTAGCACTGAAAAAAAAGACTTCATTAAACGGTGGCAGGAGAGCTTTACAAAGAGAGAATGCTTGCCCATCAGCTTACTTAACTTGCTTGAATAAACTTAAAAAAAAAAAAAACTTCTACAAACCATCTTATTCCTTCTGTTGGGAGGTGATTAGAAGCATTATTGTATACCTAAGAGATAAGGTGACATCTTCTTAACCTTGGTACTCTTAAGTTTGTCCAGTTACTCTGTAGGTCACAGGTTGATATCAGATCCAGCTCAATCATTGTGGATTACTTGTGCTTCTCTCTCCATTACATGGCAACTCTGGACTTGGTGGAAGCCTACCACCATATCCTAGTCTGCAAGCAATTCAGATGTTTCTTAATATTCTGTGCACTTAAATCTCACTGTCAATTCACTGTCTTACCCTTTAATTTTCTACCACTCCAGTGGTATTTGCAATGTGTCTGGCCCAAGTAATTGCATAATTCAGTCTTCAAAGCATTCATATCTTTCCATATTTGGATGACTGCCTTATATCTGTAGATTCTTCTATCAGCTGTCAATATTCCTTGAATGTTGACAGGGACCTACTCCTCAATCTGGGATTTCATATGAATTTGCCAAAAACTTCTCTTGTTTCTTCCCACAGGCTAGTGGTTTGGGAGGCTTCCCAGGCACTTTCTTTGGAAGGGATTTTATTCCTCATGACAAAGTAGATCTGTATGAAGAAAGAATTCTGAACTGTTCTAGAGCATCTGTAGTTTCTCCCAGAGAGTATCTCTGGATGTTAAGATTCTTGGTTTCTGTGATCATTGTGATCCTACTATCCAGATGTCACATGAGGAAAAATTATGGGTTCCTCATCATTATGGTCCCATCACCAGACCCAATGAGTGTTCAAGTTCCTGTGCTACATTTTGTGAAAAGGGAGTTACTGCTGGTGATAAGCCCTCTGTCCAACACACACACACACACACACACACACACACACACACACACACACACACACACACACACACACACACACACACACAAACACATACATACACACACACAGTGGCTTCTGTAGGTTTTGTTGTTGCCATCTACAGCTTAATCATGTTAGAAGTAGAACCATTTACAACTTTGTCTGAATTACCAATTGAACTTATCTATGGGACCTTAAAAGATAAAGTTACAAAAGAAATGAGAGTTCAGAAGTAATTTACTACTAACTGCCAACATGCCAATCTGCCTGATATAAGATCCCCATGTCAGACAGATTGCATGAATTGCATTGCACTGCATATGCCTACCACGACCAATATTGCTCTTTGAAACACTGATGAAATGTTTTACATATAAAATAAATCATTTAAAGGCTAATATGATCAACCAAGAGGTAAAAAGTCATTTGATGCACATTATTCATGTACCATAAATACAAAGGCAGCAGATCATCCATTAGAAAGCAATGTGACATGAACAGACTATAATGTCTGGCCTAGATTTGTTAGTTGCATTTATATTTATATTACAGTCCCATTTAAAAGCCTACACAATGTGACTTCAGTCTTCAGGTCATTCATAATTGCTAAACCACATCTCACTATTATCCAAATTATTATCTGTACTTAATTAGATTTCTTTTTACTTATGTCTGATTGGTTGGAGGAGATTTACTTCTAGTCAGGTCAGATGTCTGTTGTAGACTGGGTGAGGAATTATTTAGGAATTATGCTCTGTTATTAGGATGAATGTTTTTATACTGCTTGAATATTTAGATGAGAAGAAAAAAAGCCTATATGATGTTTTAAGGCCTCTTTCTAGAAGTCATCAGTAAATGTGCTGATGATTATTAATTGTATGATAATGAAGATATGATTCTTAATTGACTATGCATTAGAAATGAGAACATATCAGAAATGTGCAGTTTACCTCAGCATGTAATGAACCCATTATCACCTAGGCAGTCATAAACAATGTAAAATGATTATTCATTGCAGACATCTGTTACTTTAAAAAGAAATCATAGCCTTCATCTGGATCCGTATCATATGTTTCATTTAAAACAGCACATTAATTTAGCATATTTCCTAATTTGTCACATTATCCCTGCCCAAAGACATTAACCAGAAACAATGTTGCTATGTATGTATAAATCATATATATATATATATATATATATATATATATATATATATATATATATATATATATATATATATATATATATATATATATTTTTTTTTTTTTTTACTCTGAGTGAGTAAGTTACTGGTGCTTACATAATTACGTAAAAGACATGACAGGGAAAATGGCATTGCAAGGGAACAACTTTAAATAACAGGCTTTTCATAGTGAAGAAATGATATTGTTCTAGCTCTATTTCATTTAAAAGAGAATCATCTATTAATGCATATGTTGTAAGAGAGCAAGATGTCTATTCACATAATAAACAAAGGCTGGTAAAATAATACTGCAGTTTCAAATATATGCCAGTTCTAGTTTCGTTTTTTATTTGAAAACCTGTAATTGTAAACTGCCAAGTGGTGTGTATTAAGCAACCACATTACTTGATAAACTGGATATTAGGTATGCAAACCTCTTATTCATTTGCCACACCAATCAACTCCTCACATAACCTATGATGTACATAATTAACTAATAAAGAGGGCAAGACATTGCAAACTCATTTGTTACCTGTTTTACCCTAAGAACAATTTCTACAGTTAACATGAGCTCTCCTATATAGATAGGAGTTACTGGCCTCCCATTATCAACACCTACTAGTACAACCACCTAAGGAGTTAATTTGGGTTTGCCTTCATTATCCTGAATCATAGGTGGTCGAATCATCCGAAGGTCAATGTACTTCTGCGAAAGTCAGAATGCTGGATTCAGGTATACCCAACATAAACACGGAACCCCAAAATTCCCTAACACTCTGGACCCAGGAACAAGAGTTAACATGGCTCCAGAAGGGCTGAGATTGAGCAGTCAGGAATGTTGGTGTTCGGCATTCCATCGCTCGGGATTTAGGATATGATGCAGGTGGACTCAACTGTCTGTGATTCAGGATAATGATGGTTAAACTGTTAACATGAATATAAATACTGAAGAAAACAGGGAGAGATTGGGTAGTTAAAAATTAGAGGAAAATGTCTAGCAGCATAATTTAAAACTTTAGAAACCATATCTAAACAGCTACTTAGGTATATCAGCAAAAGATCAGGCCAAAGTAATACATCAGTACTCTACAGTATGCAAATGCAGAGCAAATAAAGACTATAAAGCAACATGTATGTTTCTCATCTTCATAAGAACATTCAGTTAAACAGCAACCAGTGCTATAGCAGTAGACATAACCTCACTCTGAGAGGGTTTGTAATACTCAGGAAATTTGTCAACTCCTTAAAACTCTCTAGACTGTCCACTCCATGTCCTCTTGATGGAAAATTGGTTGTAACTTTTCAAAAAGTTTGTATCCTCCTTTAAAGTGAAAAAAAAGTTCTGCACTTGTCTTAGAAAATGGTTTGTAGGTGGAGAGATTATAATATGGTAATTTTAAATGTAGCAGTCTAGAGATGCTGAATGATTGCCCACTACAGTGTGTTTCTAAAACAAATGAGTAATGCACAGCTTTCAAAATGTGTCATGTGCTCCAAGTACCAGATATCAGACAATGACCACATAGTTCCTAAACTACTGTCTTCTGCATGTAGGACGGACAATGTACAATTACAGAACACAGTTTCCCACCTGAACATGGGGAAGGCTACCAACGAATACTAAACTATTTCAGTGGAAAAGGATATGCTTTCTTTGGGTATATATTATAACGCCGAAATGGCAAAACATTGAATGCCATTTCAGAAACACATAAACATTGAATGACAATTTCCGCAAATGGCCAAAACACCGATTTTTTTTCCTAGGGAAAGAAATCGGTAGGCCAACCACAAAGCACCATATCAAACATTACAAAGTGGGAGGCTTCACCCCACACACCACCCAATGTGGGGGGCTGTGCCATCCACACCCCTCCTAGCTAAATATACCAACTCCAAGATCACACTACTGTGTAGAAAAGGGCAATTACATGGTGACAACCAAGTGATTTTTCCCTAGGAAAAAAATCGGTGATCTGGCCATTTGTGGAAGTTATACTTTGCTGTTTGTGTGTCACTGAAACTGCACTCGATGTTTTGCCATTTTCGCAACATAATATAGACCTGCTTTCTGTATCCATTTTCAGATTTGTAATGATCCAGAATCCATAGAAAGGCATCTGTATCCTTCTGTTCATGAATTTCTTTTGAGTCATGTATGTATGTAACTACAACAATGGTGACTTTCAAGTCAGCTACTTTTCACAGAAAACTTGAGTGACATCCAATAAAAACATAACTTACAACTTGTTCTTACTCCTCCCAACTTCTCTTTCCAACAGAGTTGTCTCCTGTTTGGTGGCTCACTACTTAAAATCACTAATTGCTATCTTAATTTCTGTCACTTTTGACTACTGGAAAGCTTTGAAAGAGACATCAGTAAAGTTAATAGCTGGACAGATTCAACTTGGTTCTTAATACCATACAATCATTTTTTAATTGGGACAGACACAAATGTCATCATAGCTGGAGAGACATTCAACAAATATTTGTGCAGTCAAAAATCTTATCCTCAATATAACTGAACATTTTGGATGAAAAAGTACACCATTAAAATATCAAAAGTACAAAAAAGTTTTGACTTCTGAAAACAGAACAAGAAACTATGAAAATAAAACCAGAAACCACAGGATTTCTGAATTTAAAAACATCAAACTGACCATTAATCTTTGATTGAAAAAAATGCTACACCTAACTTTCATTGAGTTTATATTGTCAGAAACTTTAATTGGACAAAAGAATACATTCAAAACTGTAGACCCTTGAAACAGTGGAACCTTAAAACCAAATGTTTTTGGAAGTCAGCTGTGCACCTCCACATGGAACTTTACCCCTCACACCTTAACCCACACACAGAAAAGTACTACTGAAGAAAAGCAGGAATCACATAACGTATCTGAAACAATATTTTGTGTTCATACATCTAGGAATCCTAGCCATGAAATTTTAACATCATAAGCAATAAGTCAAGTCAACATTATGTAAGTTCTTGTATCAAAGCATTTTACAAAAACGTATACTTGTGATATAAGGCATTAGGGTTAACAAGTTTATGCTTGACCACATCTGCTTAATATACAATAAGCAGACATTTCTGTTTCACAAACATGTGTCTGACACTGCCAGCAATTCAGGAGGTCACAGAAATAAATATGAAATTGTTATATTTTGCCCCTTCCTGTGTAATCTTCAGAGCTGATGAAAGCTGCAAGTTTTATCTATCAGCTACCTTTTTTAGTGAGAATAAATATGTTACTTATAAGAAGTAAGCATCTGTTAGCTTGGCCATGACTTTTACAACTACCATCATCTTACTATATGTGCATAATCTGATAATGTGTCCTCCCACACCATGACAACACAATACTTCTCATTAATTGATTATAGTCATTTGGGCTTGGATTTATCATAGATAAAACATCCTTTGCTGTAGTGAATGCAAGGACACACATCTGGCATGATTAAAAGTTTCATCTAGGTGTGTACAGCCATGTATTCTTGCAATTTAAAAGAAGCAATGCTTGCAGACAGTTTATACTGTACTCTAGGGTACTGTTTGGTCAGTATGTTATGCTATATGATGTGTTCCTATCACATAGGTGTTTCTGATAGATGTTTTAGACTCTTTGTTTAGATACTTTTAAACATTAATGCAGTACATTAATTAGCTAAATATAAATTATATATATATATATATATATATATATATATATATATATATATATATATATACTAGGTTCCTTTTTGTTTTCCTCTCTCTGGCCTGTTTAACTGGTGGGTAAAAATTTTAAATGTTATATTATGATTTATGATTCGAGGCAGCTTTTGTTACTTCTGAATAGCTGTTTTTATATGAAAGGGTTAAGTTTTTCATGATGTTGAAGTTTTTCGAGGAAACTGGTGGTCTGTGTGACTGTTCTCATTGTGGAGATTCATGATATGCACTGACAAGACAGCTTGACCATTTGTTTGCTTTCTGTGAACTCTAAAAGCTTCAAGATCTGAATTTCCCACCGAAAATGCCTTTTTTCTTCACTAGTGACAACTTATGTTGTGCATGAGCCTATATAGATACTTTGTAAAAAGTTTATGAAGCTGTAGCTTGAGGAAACAACAGTGATGACATAATTTGACCTTTTGAACTTGTTAAATGGTTTTACTTAAAATTCTTTTCTCTTGAAATTCTGTTATTCTTCACTAGATACTTTAAATGGTAAATAATTAGTTCTGATAAAAGTGTTTAACTCTTTTGAAAATGCCTATGTTCTCTTCTAGATGCATACATTCTGCAGATTCAATGACACTATTAGTAATTATACAATGACCCCCCCCCATTAATATTCCAAAACATATATGCTGTTTTGCCAGTGTGCCCATTGTAAATCCCTCAATATACTAACGGTAAAAGGTCCGGTCGCCGGACATTTTCCATTGGTATAAAGTATCCAAAACCTTTTTTTTTTTTAAATAAAGAAAAAAAAAAAACGGAGCAACAGAGATTTTCATTTCTTTGTTGCTTCCTTTTCAAAGCATTGATGTACTGGGTATGTATAGGGATGCAAGTCCCATATGCATGCGCAGTACATCAACACAAGGAAGCAGTATACTACCACCGGCAGAAGAACAGTAATGTGCAGTTATACAAAGACATTATTTAAGAAAAGTATTTTTTTTCTTAAATAGTGTCATTGTATAATAGCAATAACAGACTCTGTGGTTGTGGTATATTGAAATTTACCCACAGTTGGCTTTATTTAATCACTTGGGCTTCACCCTCATGACTAAACCACACCAACCATGGGTAAATCTTCAATATACTATGCCACATCATTGGTTATTGCTTAACTAAATGCCATCAAGTGAACTATGAGCTGCATTAGAAAACTCACTATGTATATTAACATCAGACTTATTTTATATAACTAAACCTTTAGTAACTAAACAGAGGGTTGTGAGGTCCCTTTTTCTCTCTCTCTCTCCCCTCTTCCTGATAAAAGATGTCAACATATATATTGTTAATACATATGAGTAATATATGTATAATTGCAAACTAGGATAGTTATGTTGTAATAAGTGTTAATATATATATATATATATATATATATATATATATATATATATATATATATTCACCAGATCCTTACATGAAAAATGTTATATAGATGACTGATAAAGTGATTAAATCATCTGATATTTCTTGAAATGTCTTGGAAATATTGACAATCTTTTAAACCTTACTTTGATCTGATGTGTATTTCTGGCATATCTAAGTAGTATAGGTGCTATTATCATATGTGGCATATTTATATAACTTCAGATATATTGGACACTCTCATTCTAATGTAGATTTCATGGATTCAGATTTGTTTAGTTGCTTTCATAATGCTTTTCTTTTTTGTTTTTACACTATATTCTAAGCAGAGATGGATAATTTGTGCCTTTTGCTATTGGAGAGGTGGTAGATGGATGGTTTGTTAAGTTTTTAACTAAACCAGAAACTTTATGTATCATGTATGTGTTTGTAAATAGTTTGAGTTTTTGAAAGTAACGCTTAATACATATTATACATCCATGATAAGTAAGTTTTCAGTAGATTTCAAGTCAACATGGAAGAAAGATCTTTCAGTTAGTAATAAACTAGACATTATAGTCAATGGCTTATAAATGTTTATCATTAAATATTAATGGTTTGAACAATCATATCAAAACAGCTGGTTTGCTTAAATATATCAAAATGCATAAATCCCAGATCATCTTTTTACAGGAAACCCATCTATTAAAAAAAGATCTATAAAAATACTCATTCAGTGGCTATACCATTCTAGTTGATTCATGTTTTAAGACTAAGAGAAGGGCACTCTTATTCTATGGAAAAATAATTATACTATGCCAAGAATTATAGATACAATTTCAGATAAAGATGGGATGCTAAGCATGGTTATTTTGGAAATCAATAGGAAGTATCATACATTGATTAATACATACTCGATACCCGGACTGAGTACTAAATATGTTGACAAATATCTGAACCTGATTACTTTAAATGCAAAGGGGGAAATTCTAGCAACAGGTAATTTTAACTGCCTATTATCAGGCAATGATACTTCTAAAAATGGTAAAATAAAACTAATATCTCAAGCCAAGAAGTTAAATGACTTTACAAACCAGATGAACCTTAAAGATATACATGGTCTAAGTGAACATTATTCCTTATTCTATACTCACTATTCATATCAGTTTGGTACACAAAAAAAACATTGATAGGGTATTTGTATCAAATAATATATACTCTAAAATAAGTGATGTATCTATAATGACTTGTCTACTTTCAGACCATAATGCTATAAACTTTACATTAACTATGCATAAAGATGATTTAATATTTCTACAGAGAATTCCTGTTTACATAACTAAGTTAAAAGACCTTAGGGAATGGATAATGAAAGAAATAGATGTTTATGGAAACAAATGATAGTGGTGAAGTGAATGAGACTATACTATGGGACACCTTTAAAGTTTATATATATGATAGAATAAATTATTGGTACCTTAAAAAAAGGAGAGAGTAGGACAAAGAACTTTTAGACTTACAAAAAGACATAGACAAGATAAAAATGGATGCAAAACCAGATAACAAATTAGCACATAATGAAATTACTAAATTAAATCAAGTTCTGAATCATGAGGTAGCCAAAAACCTGGAAACATTGAAATTACAATCTTATGCTGTAAATCCCAAATATCTACATAAAATAGTGGTAAGATACAAAAAAATAAACAATCAAAATCTTATTAATGAGATTAAATATAAAAGTGATGGTTCAGTTAAGAGTACATCTAACTTAATGGGCATATTAGAAGAGTTCAAAAACTACTATAAAGATATAAATAATAACACACCACTTTTGGAGACAGATAATGTAATAAATACTTTTATTCAAGAAAATATAATTACTAAGGTGTCAATGCAACAAAATAACATATTAAATAAATAAATAACATTAACAGAAGTGAAAGAGCAAATAAAAAATTTAAAAGATAATAAAGCTCCAGGACTGGATGGAATAATTCCTGAACTATATAAGATTTTTTCCTGAATATATAATAAATAAAATGATGAGTGGCTTTACTATCGTTAAGCAAAAATCTATAACACCCCCATCATGAAAATACTCAATTATCTCCCCCATATTAAAACAAGGTAAGGACCCCAAATCTTGTGATTCATATAGGCCAATTTCATTACTAAACACTGATTATAACATTTTCATGACAATATTAGCTAATAGGATAAAGAAAATATTACCTAATCCGATACATAATGATCAGACAGGGTTCATTCTTCATAGAAAAGTTCAAGATAACATTATTAAATTACTATCATTAATAGACATAGATGCAAATACAAAAAATAACTATTATCAGCCAAGACATAGAAAAGGCTTTTGATTCTATTACTTGATCTTATCTACAAAGAATTCTGATTGGTTTTGAATTATCCTCAGATTTTGTCTACTTATAAATGAAAATTTTTAGTGGGGCACAAGCTTATGTGAAAATCGGATCATGTCTATCCTCACCACTATAAATCCCCAAGGGAACTAGACAAAGTTGTCCTTTGTTACCATTATTGTTTGCTCTTTCAATGGAACCTTTTGCTAAATATATCAGAAACAAGGAAAATATAAAAGGCTTCCAAATTAATAAGAACTATTGTCATAAGATACAATTATTTGCTGATGATATGTTAATGTTGGGTGATATTGATGATTCTTTGCATGATGTTATAAATACCTTAAGCAAGTCTGAAAGAATTTCAGGGCTTAAATTTAATCATAATAAATCCAAAACATTACTAATTAACAAAAAGATCAACAGCAACCTAAGAGAGAATAGCCTGTTTAATTGGGAGAATGATGTATTAGAATATTTGGGTGTCAGTATAAAAAGTACATGGAAAGAGTATGTTAAATTAAACTACAATAATTATTAACCACCATTAGTGAACTAATCAAAGGATGGAATAAAATGTTCTTCACAATAGAGGATAGGCTCTTTTTAATTAAAATGATAATTTTACCTAACATTTTGTTTTATATACAGTCATTGATACTACCTCCTCCCAAAAACGTATTTAAAAAATTAGATTCCATGCTACTTAAATTTTTATGCTTCCTCTTAAAACCTAGGATTGCATATAAATGGCACACTAGAGCTTAGAACAATAATGGGATAGCATTCCCTAGCTTAGATCTTTATTCCAAATCAGTTATAATTAATGTAATATTACATTGGATCATACCTACCTGTATATCTGGCTGCAAAACAATACATGAGATTCATATAACTGATTGTCAGAACTATAGAAAATCAATTTAAGGAACAATATGGAATAAGTAGAGATCATTGGCTTTTATGTGAATTTTGTTTATTTAATAAGACGTTTGATCATTTTTCTTATGGTGTTAATAAAATATTTAATAACTTTAAAAATATAATTGATTGTAATTACAACATTGAACAAATTTTATTTCTCATATTCCCTATAACATACTGCCCTGATTGCCTAGATTCTTTCAACATCAATGCGATGCAAAAAATAAAGGAAAATAACTTAAAATTCTGTCATCAATTTATTGAAAATAAGAGTATTAAACCACTAAACTCTGTTTTATGTAGTTTTGATAATAGTCAAGACAGCTGGTTGTCTATACACTCATTACGGCAGTTTATAGGAAACAAAATGAGAGTATCAATGAACCTAGAGACTGAATCTATACCTAGTTTGATTCAACTTTTTATTAGGTGCCTTGAAAAGACAGATAATCAAAAATTAAGTATCTCACCTATGTATAAGATACTAAGAGAAGACATTCTAAAGTTTGACTTTAATTTTTGGAATTACTATGCAAAAATTAATGGAGAACAAATATGTGATGAATCCAAAAAAATGTTATTGAATTCTACATATGATACCTCTTCTTCATTATATTGGAGATTGTATACATGGAAATTTATGAATAGGAGTTTCTATACTCCGCATAAAATAAATCTTATACTCAAAAACAGTGAAAGTAAATGGAAATGTGATGAATTACTAGAGGCCAACTGGGTTCACATGTTCATCAAATGTGGAAATGTTGTTCAATACTGTAAAGACTTCAGATATTTTGTAAATGCTTTATGGTCTGATAACTGTCATATTTCTAACTCACTAATCCTATTCATTGTTACTATACCTAATGTAATACCTAAATCTCAGATTCAGTTACTCTGGTCAATTCTTGCAATTGCCAGCAAAGTTGTTACTTTGACCTGGAAAAGTAAACAAGATTTGATGTTTAAAGATTTTATTAATTTAGCAAAAGTTGTTTGTAAAAGAGAACTGCAAACCATTTGTTATAGAACTCATAAGAATACTCATAAAAAATAGCATGGCAAAAATTGGAAAACCTTTTGAATGAATACTGATAACTTCTCATGGATAAAATGATTGTTTATCATGGATGAATGTAAATATTGTAAATAGTTTTGTTATTGTTTTTTTGTATTTGTTATATGTGTATGTGTGCATGTTTATAGTGAAAACAAAATAAAAATATTTTTGAAAAAAAAAGAGACATTGATAACTGTTGGTTTGAAATGCTTTAGACAGGTTTGGGAACAGAGCTGGTGAGAGGTAGTTTTTCATTATAGGGACTGCACATATGTGACATAACACTTTCTTTAGCGTTGTACTGACAACAAAACATAGTATTTCTGGTGTTATGTTGTGACAGGCTAAGGATGCTGTTGTTTTCTAGAAATGGAATGAATGACTGGTGAACAAGTTGTTCTGCCATGTATGCTATAGAATTAAGTCATCTATGACTATCTGCATTTATGCTAATGAAACAAGTCAAATGTAATACTACACTATTAATATTGCATTTCTACTTTAAATGTATATAATGTAAATACTGTATATAGTCCTTGATCCCATCCCCTCTACTGAGAACAATTAATCTTTACTAACTACCTAAAGTAGCTGATGCTACAGCAATCACACCTTTCATGTATGAACTCCACTTTTACTATTAAACTACCTCTGTATGAATACTCCAGAAACTATAATCTATGCTCTACTAACAGTGTACTTCCCATCTTTATTTGTTCCATTTCTGCTAAACTTAAATATACTACAACCTTCAAAGTTTTAACCTACAACTAATAACTGTTTTCACTATAATTGTGAACTCTTATTAACTAAGTAAATGTTATTCGCTTGCCTCTGTCAACTTAATTATTGAACAAATAATTTTCTAAACAACTTTGTAAATATGTTTAAGAATTGTCTTGCCATTATGCATTTGTACTTTTTCACATTACTTTGTATAACTTAATTTTTGTTTACTTGTATGCAATATGGAACTTTTCTCCCCGGGCCTTCACTGAAAATGGGCTCATTGAGCCCAGTGCACCTCCTCGGTAATTAAACTGGAAATAAATAAATAAATAAATAAATGCGTCTTTGCTATCAGGCATGAAAAAGCATAGATGGAAAAAGAAAAAGACAAACTGGACAAATTTTTGCATTAGTTTTTCAGTTTCATGACATTTATTGACATTTAGTAGTTTAATGACACAACCAAATAATGCAAATTCAGTAATGAGGTTCAGTTAATCCATAATAATTCAAGTACAGGTTTAGAAGCACTCTACATTGCAGCAGCCATGCTATATTAACTGTTGCTTTTAAAGGTAGTGTGGTTTACGTAGTGTCACTAGTGGTGCACCCAGGGTTCAGTCTTTGGACCACTGCTGTTTGGAATTTACTTCTCAAAGGTCAAAGCTACTGTTAAGGGTTTATGGATGACCATATCTGTAGATGATTGTAAACTTGGTGCCATCATAAACTCTCCAAAGGATACTAAGATTTTCAAGACAGCCTTTCCCAAACCAATAGCTGGTATCATATCTTTGGACTGAAAGAGAATGCCAAGAAATGTGAAATTGTACCCTTTGGCAAACAAGTAAGTCCATGACAAGACAGCCCTGAAAATGCTGCTTAGATCCTGGGAACCTATGCTGACAATGAATTGTGCTTTGATCACCTCTGTTTTTTTTCACTGTGTATGTGTGAACAAGTAATTGGAAATTACCATTAAACCACTACTTGTAACTATTAGAGAAAAACTGTCTTTTTTGCAAATTAAGTCATTACTGTTTTTAACAATACTCAAGCAGTTAAAATGTATATTCTTCAAAAGGTGTTTGCTCTACTATTAGTCACATGCCCAGTTCTCAGTATTTCTTCTCTAATGTCAGACTGCCTTTAGTAAATTCTTATGGTCAGGTAAACCATCTCAGATATGTCACAGAAGACTGGTGATTTCTTAGACGTCAGACAGATTTAAGCTAACAAATCTTCAGGCATATGGGATGACAACACTGGGATTGTACTCTTACAAGCTCAGGATCATGCCTCTTCTATTTGGTTTATCACTGAATTACTGTACATAACTCTCTGACTGCTGCCCCAAACAAATATCCAGTTCACAAGATGTGGGACCAAGGTGGATTCCCATAAGTCATCTAATCTGTCATTACAGCAGGTTATCACTCTTTATTCTCTCCTACACAACAGCAAATATGACTATTAGCCCTAGTAAAGTGTTGTGGGTGGACTGGGCAACTGGAGGGATTGTGTTCATAAAAAAAATATGCAACCCCAGAGCTGAAATCACTTCTCTAATATGCCACACTTTACAAGTTTTTCCTCCAGATAAACATTCACTGCTGGCTACTTGATCATTTTGAACAATACTGTCTTCACACTCAAGGCTGACAGCCCAACATTATCTGTCTGGACCCATAGTGCAGTTTATGTTTGTGTAAGGAGAAAATTCAGTTTTTGGTGTGATTATTTTACCACTCCAGCCACATAAGTTTACTTAGTAACTGAGGGACTTTGTGCATATACTAAATTACAGCAGAACAGTGGGACACCTGTTTTAATACGTCTCAGGACCAATGCCTGCTTACCTTGTACTCATTTATTTTTCTAATATTGCTCTACTGTCAGCAATAGAGTACTATCCACTTACACCAAGCTAGATTTAAGTCTTCTAATGTATGTCAGAGATGACCTGTACTAGAAGACGACTTCTTGCAGCTTGTATCGTCCTGCAAGCCCATTTAACCACTGGGGCACCTTTTGATTAATACTATCAGAAGCATTGCTAAAATGAATCTAGCAGAACTTCAGAATGTTGTCTTTTGGTTACTAAGGATTCAACTAGCCAGTCTACATTCAGCTCTACATTACAGCATTTTTTTTTATTTATAAAGTAATTCTTACCATGGTTGCTTTTTTATTTTTAGACACTTTAAGCTAATGCAAAACAATTGGAAGGACTCTTTCCTCATGCTGAGTTATAAAGAAAAGTGATGTTCTAATGTTAAAATGGACATGGACTTTTGGAATGCCTCTTGGTCAGAACTTCACTTTTTTATTGAAAATTGTTAGTTTTCTGTGTTGATTACATCAGTCCTAAGATATTAACAATTTATGGTTCTCTTTTTGCACTTGAAATCATTGTTGTTGTTATGTTATATGCATTGTTTTAACTGTTAATAAAGTGTGTTTTTTTGAAAACAAAACAAGTTTTTTTTCATTGCACAGCTTATTTCTAAGAGTAAGGAGTCTGGCCCAGGGATATAATCATTCCACTGTGTTCTATGCTCATCAGGCCAATCACCAAGTATAAGATCCATTTCAGTATGTACTTGTCAAAACATTTCACACAAATCAAATGCCCACAACGCTTTATTTCAAAAAAATCAAGGTCCTTAATCATAAAAGCAATGCAGACTCTCTCAAACCCTTTTTCCTTTTCTTGATGTCATATAGGATATTGAGAGGTGATATCTTTCTTGTATATAGAGCCTAACCCTGTCCTGGCAGACCTGCTGCACATTCACTAGTCCAAGGGGACATGAACACATGCTCAAGATATCTAAAATATCTCTTGCAACATAAATAGAACTTTTGGAGGGATATATATATGTTATGTATCCCAGACAATACTGCTTCTTTGGAATTGTTTTCCTCTCAACATAAAGAAAAGGACTTCTCTTACACTATTCAAATGTAATCTGCACAAATGGATGGGTAACCACCAATCTACCCCAGGCTTAGCACCCTTGTCCCTCACGGATAGGGACAACATGTAAATGCTCTGCTTATTGGTACTTATAATATAAGGCCTTAAAACATAATATAAATGTATGACTTGGCTTCTAAATACCTTCTCGGTTCTGGTTTCTAAATACCCCCTCAGTTCAATAGCTTAGTAAGCACCAATGAACCTATAATGCATAGCATAGCAGTGTATGAGTAGCGATATGGGTATAAGTTAATAAAACTATGGGCTTGTACTTGCTTTTGTCATTTCATATAAGGCTAGAACAATGCATTCCATATATTCTTGCTTGCCAGTGTATAGGAATCCTAATATAGGAATTCCACTAATTACCTTAATGAAACTGTATTCCACTAGCATAACTAGCATAGCCCTTAATATATATTTATTGTGCTGTCATTAATTGGCATCTTTATCAGTGGTTGCATTTTGTTTGTTGTTAGCAAACCTTCAAATTAATTATTGTATGCTGTTAAAAAGAAAGAAAGGAAGATTAAACTATAATATGAACATAAGTTTTTACTTAAATCTTCACACCTGTTACAAAAAGGTCAGTGTTTCAATATTACAGATTGCTGCTTATTGATGTTTTTGCTTTATTTACTTATTTAATGTTTTTAATTGCATATTGAATGTAATTTTATATTCAGTTAGTTATGGTCAGTCCATTATAAGGGTTGCATTCTCTAACAATCAAACACAGATAATCTAAAACTATTCAGATATAAATTAAGTTACTTATATTCAGCATGACTGCATTTTATAATTCAGTTTTTGATTGTACATATGTCTGAGCTAGTTACTGCCCAAATATTCACATATGGATTCCATCTACCTGTCACTTGTTTTAGCTATTGTCAGCTAGAATGATGAACACTCATGAAAAAATACTTGGCTGACATTTTTTTCAATGGTTTACAGATGTTATCACCTCATTTAGGAAAATTCCCTTATCTAGACAGTAGCTGCTGATGCCCAAAAGGACAGCTCTGAAAACAAGCGCCTCATCATACACACATGATGTCTTACTGTACCCTTACAAGTCATCAAACGTGGTGTTTCTTACATGCTGGGTTACTGTGGTCATATAAATTGGCCTTAACATTTAATTTAGCAATAAGATTTCTATGATCTCTATGCTCAGGCTTTTGCAATGAGCAAGATTTAGGAGTAGAATGCTTAGCCCTACTTCCATACAAAGGGTATGTTCTTACATTCCATGATTCTAAGACCAGATTGAAAATTATTGTGATATATATTATTATGTTTACTTTCAAAGACTTCACTCTTTCATTATATTTATTTATTACTTGCTTATTACTCCCACCTAAACTAGGGTAGCTAGTAGCTGTAGCGTAGTCTAGATACAGGTTTGCTGCACCTGTTAAATCAATTGCTGTTGCTTTTTTCACTGTTTACAAAACTCTTGTTGCTATTTTCACTGTTTGTTAAGCATTTGCTGGTACTTTTTGCTGTTGCAAAGCAATCTGTTCTGATTGGTTGTTTAAAATTCTTTGGAGTCTCCTTGCTGACTTCCTGCTGGTTTAAATGTTTTTGAGTGTATCACTGCTATTTTTATGCCATGTTAAACATTCTGTAGTGATTCCCCTCCAAAACTAGGGTAACTAGTAGCTGTAGCATAGTCCAGATACAGGTTTGCTGCATCTGGGTCTGTTTGTAGTGGCTGTTTGTTCTGAGAACATTTTCAAGGTCATCTTAGATTGGAAGGGGTCTTTCTGCACTCTAGTAAGAGGATTGTGGTGATTGGAAGCTGTCTGGTTATGGGTAGTTGGTCAATACTTGGAATAAGCCTCCTCATTGGTCCTTTAGAACCTTTATAAAGTTTTTTCAAGTTTTTAGCTTCTGGTATTTAAGCCCTGCATTTGAGCAGGTTTCTGCTTGTTTGTGCCTCGTGCAGTACTATGTACTGCCAGACAATTGTGCACCATAGCCGGACAGATTAATCCAACACTATCACCCTTAAATACAAATCTAGCACATTAGTGTAGCCCTCATCTTTAGTACTTTCCCAGTGAAAGAAATACTGATAGTGAGCTGAAACCTATTAAACTAAAAAAAAAAAACTGGAAGAAATATTCATCCACTGGGTTCCTCCTTGATTGATACTAAAAAGCCACCCTTTTTGATAACAGTCTTCAACTATGGACAGGTTGACCACCCTTGTTTCTGCTGCCAACCTTGTTGACTTGGGTCTCTTGAGGCAGTGTAGCAATTGCCTCATGTACACCAACAACCATCTACTAATAACTCACTCTAGTACAGAGTACGAGAGATGTATCTACATCAAGAATCTTGAGTCAGTTCTCCCTTACACTCAAAATTGTAACACGGAAGAGGCTGTCAACCCACTCACCACTTCATATGTGCAGAGACCTCCAAAACACAAGACTGCTACAACTAACACAGTTTTCCAGTCAACCATCTACTAATAACTAATACCTCCTATTTAAACTGTAACAGTTTCTTTTAGTGATGTTCTGATGAAGCCCCTCTATCACAGTGGGTGAAAGCGCTTAACTCAGTTTGTTATTTAACTGAAGTTTTTATGATATACGAGTGGTTGACACTTTTATACTTCAGCAGCATTGAATTTGCCAGTGACTGGTTTTGTTAGGTGAAATTGGAGTCCCAAGATCCCATGGACTTAGCGTTCTTAGTTTTTTGTGGTTACAGTTCAGTGGTATACGGAATGCTTCATTTTTTTGGTTCTGGAGGTTGGACAAGGAGAAAGTCAAACCAAAAATAAACTTTGCAGTGTGGAGGGTGTGACGTTCACTCTTTGAACTACGTTATGCACCTAGTATACTAATAACATTTTAACTGAAAAATATGTACTACAAAATAATAAAGTGGGATATCCTATATTGAAACACATAAACAAGCACAAAGACAAAGAAAATAGTACAGAAATTTATAGTAAAAATAAAAACAGATAGCTGGAATGCATATGCTGTATTATCAATGTATACATCAGTCCAATTTTAGATGAAGTAATGCTATGATAGATAAAGTAACATGTCTACATCATATCTAAAGGTTGACGTAGTTTTATGCTATTCCAGAAGCAGCTATTCAGACTCACTTATGCCAAAAGTAAGGAAAGGAGGGGAAGTAAGAAAGGAAGTGAGGTTCAACAGAGAAAAGCAAGCAGCTGGAATTAAAAGCAAGCAAAATTATTGGGAAGTATCAGGTAGAAGTTGGAGGAAGTGATGAATTATGTCACAATGAAGATGAAGTGATGAATCATATTGTTGTAGGAGAAATTGAAACAAATGTACTTAAGAGTCAAGTAGGATAATAAGTTTTAAGCTGTAGTTGGAAGAGACTTCACATCAAGAAAATAGCTAAACTGATGCTTTCACCACCTGACGTTGTGTGTGCATGGGATGTTTTGAGAAGGTTGGTGTCAGTAAATTTTAAACTTATGAGTTTGTGCTTCATAAGTTTATATAGCAGTGTTCTTTGGTCCAGGGGGCTGCTTAAAGAACACTGATGCAGTAAAATGATGGTCAAAAGCATCATTATCTATCCATGAGTCCAGCTTAGATTTGAACTCATTTAAATTTGTAGTCATTTTATGAGGTTATTCTACCTGTGGCAGTGTTAGCTAGAAATTGTGCATGAAGAGGCATGTAATCATTGTTCATTAGAAGGAAAACTTTGTGAGGCTTAAATTAGTCAATATTTGACTCTCCAAGACACATCCATTTTTTTAGTTTGTTTTCTTCATTTTTTTTTTAGACTCAGCAAATATTAGTTGCTGATACAATCACAAATCCAAGTAATAGTATTTATATATGAGATCAGTGCACTCACTGTTATTTTTTTTCTAAAGATTTTTTTTGGGAGGGAGGGATGATGTCAATCACCCATAGTGTCTCCCATGCAAGATTTTCTGGCGGTCTTATTTATTTCCTGCTGCCTTATGAGGTTCTCTTTTGTCTCAAAATTCCAGCCCAGGTAAGAATAATATTTCATGTTTTGTGGCCTAGTGGTACCTTTACTATGATGAGAAGGTCCTTGTGCACCTTCTCTTGTCATATATGCAGTGTAACTATGTCAGAGCATGCTCATCCACTGTACTGTATCCTCTTTTAAGGCAATGGGGAAGTGTGCTGCAAATGCAGTTCAGCTTTTATTGTTTTTTGTTTTCATTTTTGAGTTAATTTTCCAGAGACAGTATTTCAATTGATGTAGTTAAGCTTGAAACCTGTAGACTATAAATGTTGAGAAGAGTGTAAATGGTCATGCATATTATATGACATGATTGTTTCTGTATCTTAAGTGTAAGATCCCAATATCAACTGTAATGAACTAGTAAAGTTATAACAGTAAATCAAGTTAATTTCAAATAAATTAGCAAGATCTGGTTACTCCCCCACAAAATCTGCTCTCCTTTTACTTACTCCTATGAGACTTCAACATTTCCAGCTATCATTTGGAAACAAATATAAGTGAAGGCACAATATCTTCCAGAGGAAATAGCTAAAAGATGAAATACTGTAGTGTTAATGGGTTCTTGTCAAGCAATTTGCATTTTTCATGATGTACTATTAAACATCGTTGTAAATAAAATGTTTCCCACATCTTCCTCACACACCTCTCATTGTGTGGAGAAAGTAAAATAGTCATAGGTCTGCATTTCAGCCACACTAAGACCCAAGTCAAGGTATTCTGTGGCAACTTCAGTGTCCATGGTAAGCTGGGTAGAAATGTCTTAGTTATGGTTTGACTGATGATGTTGATGGTGATGGCAGGGATGATGATGATGATGACATATACTGAAATAATTTGGTATCCTTGCCCTATTTCCCCTTACTATTACCAAATGGCAATAAATATTTTGTAAGTATTCCTTACAGCAGTATATAAATGTAATACAGCTTTTAAGAAACAGAAGACACCTGTAAATATTAAATGTTTGCTCCATCACTAGAAATATATTTTTGAAACTGACACATTGACTATGAATATTTAGACTTTGAAGGTCAGACATCAACAAACTCATTGTCTATAGCACAGAAAAACTGACATTTAGTTTATTTTTCTATAAATATAACATTCTACTCAGTTACAATTCCCCATCTGTGCCTTTTGTTCCAAAAACATTTATAGTGCTCATTTGCATCATATATACAAAGCCTATCCCCCTCCCCTTCCCTGTTTCTTATGCTTATTTGCTTGCTGTGCAATTTCTTGATATGACACCAGATTTCATCATAGCTGATTTATGCTTGTAATTCAATGTAAACTTGTAGGCATTAAATTATTTCTGTGATATGCTAAGTGAAATATCTATTGATCAGACTTCACAATGTGTATCAGCCTTGCTCCAAAGTCAGTGAACAGTACTTGTTTTTAAATTCCAACTTCCAGTACTCTTCAAGATAAGGCTCTGTTCCCTTTAGGAGAAGTGTATGTGGGTGTGAGGGAGGTGGGAGACACTCCCCTGGATTCACAAAGCTCCATGCAAGAATAAGGCTATTCTTAAACAGAGTGTTTTGTGTCCATTTTGGGCATGTGTCAGCAGTGCTTGCACCTAAAACAAGCCCCCTTCACTCTGAAAGTAGAGTATGACACTTTCTGACACAGATGAGTGTCGAACTATATAATACTAGAGCCTGGCTGCAATATTATATAGTAAATGAGTGTCTGCAGACACTGAAATGTAAATAGCTAACATTTCAGTGTCTGCAGACAATGAAAAACAAAAATAAAAAACATCAACACCTATAAGGCAGTAGCCTTCAAGTGCACACCCCCAAAAGTATGCTCTCTTGCCCTACATGCATGGAAGCAGTAGGGCAAGAGGAAAGGAATACAAAATAAAAGAATGTAATAATATTTTTTTTTCATGAAATAAATCCGAAGTTTAAGCGCCGCACAGCTTGTTGCCATGGCGTGCTGCTATGCTTAGCCCTGGCTGAAATCCTGAAAATGATAGACAAGTGCTACTTTGATAGAAAGCATCATCAATGTGCTGTAGTGTAGTGGTACTGTCATAGTATAGCATGTAGAACATGTTCAGTTTGAATCTCCCCTCTGGCAAATTATTTAATAAACTTTTAGGGAATTTGAATGATAGATATCAATTATATGGCTCATGTATAGCACAGTAGGAGTGGGAATATGTAAAATATAAATGTAAAAAATAATTTATAAATATAATGAAAAAAATAGATTTAAACAATGCTTTGCAAGTGTAAGCCTTGCTTACCTGCTTTCAGCTCTGCTTAGCTGGTGTAAGCATTGCTTTGTGGATCTGCACAGAGCTAAGCATAGTGCAGCAAATTAAAACTGGCCCATCAAGAAAAAGTGTGAGAAAACTGCCCTATTTAAACTGCACCGGTGGGAATACAGCCATAACAATTTGGGACTGCACACAGCAGAACGAAAATGTCTGGCATTGGTAAAGGTGTGCACTTCTGAGTGCAAAGTTGGGGCATCCAGGAGTCCAGGGTCATGGTTGGGCTCCTAGTTAAAAAAAACATGATGGCAGGCTGCTGCAGGACCAGTACCAGGTCTCACAGTACAAAGCAGAGGCCTTGGACTAGCTTGCACAGGATCTCACCAGTGCCACTGTTATCACTGTTATACCTCGGACTGATGAGCAGGTACATCATCACCATAATGACGTGAAGCAGAGGAGGGGTGCACTCTTGGACCAGTGGATGCAAGAAGCCCAAACGCAGGATGTCCAACCTGTCTGTAAGTATGCAGTCTTATATATCTTTAACTAAGTATGGAAAAAGTTCAACTTGCGACTGTACAGGCGTGATTAATGTGTGATGTCTCCCCATACAGCTGCTGTGGAGAGGTCCCAGAATGTGAAGGCTCATGCCCAGTGACTGGTCCATTTGCATTGCAGTATAGTGAGTACAGAATACCCCCCTACTATTAGCAGTAAGAAATCAAAATCAAAATCATAGTAATGATAGTACTGCCTGTATATATAATTGTACTGTAAAAGTCAGGAATAAATGCCTGTGTCAGGCTGCCAGTGTTACAATGGTGTATTCCAAGCTGCTGTGTAATACAGATATCAGTAGCAAAAAAGGTACAATATGCAGGAGAAGAATATTAGAATATGTATGAGGGTGTCTGAGTGAACCTGCCAAGAAAGTGCCATGCCAGGGCTACTGTAACAGTTAGAAATGGAAAGCATTCCCCTGTGCAGATCATGCAGGAATAGTAATTGTGGAGTTCTGAGTAGTACACAGATATGTATGTCAAAACTAATAAAGGTGATCTCAAACACTAGTTCATAGGTTCATAGGTTCATACTAGGCTATCTGCCCTAGGGCATTTATAAGCCTAGCCAGAATGTGTTTGGCTTGCGCCACCCATTTTAAATGTATTTTGCTATGCCCTTTTTCGAGGTTAGTATACTGTGCCTCTGTCTAACAGTGACACAGAAGTGAAAGCCGGGGTAAACCTACGATCTCCCATCCACTCATCAAGATTCCTCTTGAAGAGAGTCAATGAGGGACTCTGCCTAACCTGGACTGGGATTTTATTCCAGAGTGAAGGGAGCCTCTGGGTTATGAATCTGTCCCTCCAGCATGTCCTATTCATTTCAGTGCTGAGGTTCAAGTCTCTCGAGCGTGTAGCTCAATGGGATTTGGATTTTCTGAGGTGCAGCATGTCCATTAATTCCGGGTTGGACATGGATTTATACATCAGGCACAGATCGCCTCTGAGCAGGTGGTATGCCACTGAGTAGAGCTGGAGTTTCTTTAACCGGGCAGCATATGGCATCTGTTTGAGCCCTTTGATCCTCTTGGTGAGGTACTTTTGGGGTCTTTCCAGTTGCTGCAGGTGTCTGGTAAGGTACATCCCAAAAGGGGCATTGTACTCAATTATGGGCCTGATGAGGGATGAGTAAAGAGGCACGATGAACTCCCCTAATCTAGATGTGAATCCTTTCATGATTAGGTGGGCTATATAAAATATTTTTCTAACCACTTTGGCCACGTGGTTGTCAAATGAGAGATTGCTATCAACTTGGGTCCCCAGGTCCCTAATTACTTCTTCTGTACTTAATGGATTGCCACCTATGTGGCAATTTGTTGGCACTTTGTTTTTACCAAAGGGGGTGACTATACACTTTTTGGCTTTTAGCTTGAGGCCATGGCTCTGGCACCAGTTGTCTGTTTCTATGAGGCCCTTTTGGAGGATGCTTGTGTCGGCTGGAGAGTCGATTATGGTGCCCAGTTTGCAGTCATCTGTGAATTTGGTCAGCAACAGTCCTTCCGTGTTGGCCTGTACCTCCGAGAAATATATACCAAACAAGAGAGGTCCCAGGACTGAGCCTTGTGGGACACCACTTGTAACTGGTTTGGAGTCTGACATGGCTCCAGCAATTCTAATCATGTGGGTTCTGTTCTTGAGCCAGTTTGTAACCCATCTAATGACATAGGGGTTTATATTTAAGCTGGTGAGCTTATCTATAATGCCTGAGTGGGATATTGTATCAGAGGCTTTTGCGAGGTCCAGGTAGGCTGTGTGGACCACTTTCCCCTCGTCAATGGCCTTGGTGACTGTTTCAAAGAAATCAACCAGGTTTAAGAGGCAGGATCTGCCCTTAACAAAGCCGAACTGGGTAGGATCCAGTGTCTGTAGGTCCCCAATATCTTTATTTATTAGGTCCATGATGATCCTTTCCATAGCTTTGCAGACCAAGCTAGTCAGGCTTATGGGGCAATAGTTTCCAGGATCCATTGAGGCACCACCTTTATGGAGAGGGACCACTGTTGCTGTACGCCACTCTTTGGGCACATATCCTGTAGTAAGGCTGAGATTGAACAGTAGTTTTATGTTTGGGTTTAGCTTTTCTTGGAGTTCATGTAGGATGCAGCCCGGGACACCGCCTGGTCCCATTGATGCTGTGTTTTGCTTTGGAGAGGGCAGCTCTTACCTGAGCATCTGAGATGTCAGGGGCAGCACTCTGCTGGGATAGATATTTGCCCTTTTGGTGGGAGAAGTTTGTGCTGAACCTGTTAGCTAGGCTGTTTGCAATGTCTTTGCGTTCAGTGTATTGTTTGTCATTTTGGACTAATTCTGAGCATATCTGGGAATTACCACCCAGGTTCCTAACATAACTAAAGAAAGCCTTGTGATTATCCTTAGTGTCCTGTGCAATTTTTCTCTGAATCTGGCCTTAGATAATTTTATGAGTGCCCATAGTTTTTTGCTAATACTGATCAGAGATGCCTTCCCTTTTTGGGATTTTGCTCTATCATGTAGTAACTTCCTCCTTCTATTGTATAGTTTGTTTATGGCTGGGGTCCACCAGACAGGATGTCTGCCTTTGGAGGATTGGGTCTTGGTTTTATTTGGGATTGCATGATCCATGGATTCATGAAGGTGTTCATAGAATGCATTTATAAAGGATTCTGCGGTCTGGGCCATATTTTCCACAGGCTCGGGGGCTTTGAAGGATTCCACCTTGGTTTTGAGGAGTGTGAAATTTGCTTTAGAGAAGTTTTTCACTGTGGTTTTCTAGGCAGGGGGTGGGGTCAGGATGTGAATATCCAGTGAGATTAGTTTATGGTCTGATCTTACCAGTGAGGGATACACTTCTGGTCTGGAGCATAGAGTCCCCATGTTGGTGATGATCAGGTCCAGTATGTTTTCCCCTCTTGTGGCAGTGGTAACAAGATGTTCCATAGCATTAGAGTTTATAAATTCTAGGAACCTTTGGGCTAGGGTGTTGGAGCTAGAGTAATGCTCCCAGTCTATGTTTGGGTAGTTGAAGTCACCCAATATAATGGTGTTTGGATAGACCTTCATATTTTCCAGTGTTCTCAGGAAGGCCGAGTGGGGTTCCTGGGTTTGGGAGGGTGGTCTGTAGCAGGCTATAAACTGGAAGGCAGTTTTACCCACTGTTAGTTGCACATGGATAGTCTCTGATGCTTCGTGCTTTGCCACCAACCTGGAGGTGTGGGTATCTTTGATGAATATTGATACTCCCCTCCTTTTGTGGTTTGGTCCAAGTTTTGGGGCCGAAAAGCATGGTATGAGGTATAACCTGGTAGTGCTGGCGTGCTCTCGGGAGCCTTGAACCAGGTTTCTGTTACTGCACAGATATTGATGTTGTCCATGCTAAAGAGAGTTTTGAGTGCATGCATCTTGAGGTTTAGACTTCTGGCATTGAGTAGCATTACTCTTAGTTTCTTATCCCTTGTGATACCTATGGAGGTGGGTTTGTCTTTTGATCGTTGCCTAAAAAAGGCACTATGGGGGAAGCAAGAGCCTTTGCCAATATCCGAAAGCCTGGGGTGACAGGTGCAAGCTGTCCCTAGCGAAGCATCGTGGCTTGTCAAGCATGTCATCCCAGGCTGACAGGCATTGGATCCCCTTTGAATGACACCAATACTTAAGGCAATTGTTGAAATTGATCATCTTGTCTTCATATTGTGGCATCATTCTTGGTGAGGGTAAGATGCTACTCAAGGTCAAGGTCATACCGGCCTGGGCTACATGCTCAGAGAGCTCCTCTATGTCTCTTTTCATGTAGTCCAGGGAGGTACGTCTCAGGTCATTCACACCAGCATGGACAATGACTTAGTCATATTTGTACTTGCCTTGGAGTGACCTGAGTGCTTGTGTTATGTGGTGGATCTTAGCACCGACAGGCTGCTCACCGTGACCAGCTCCTTGTTCAGCCTGGTGAGCGGGACATCAGTGTGCCTGACAATAGAGTCACCTATTACAAGTGTATCAGGTGTGTTGTTTAGCCTTAAGGGCTGTGACTGTTTGGCACACTGGCTTTGTGAGATATGTGTTGCACATATTTTGTTTTGGGGTAGTGGTTGCTTGGGTGTCTGCTTTGGAGGTCTCTGCTGCTTAGGCAGATTTTTATTTAGTGCCTCCGAGTATGTTTTTGTGTGTTTATATGTTTGGTTTGCTGATGTGGTAGGTCTATGTGAGACTGGAATTGTAGTGAGTGTGGTCTCCTTCTCCTCCTGACTGGTTACGCCAGTACTGAGCTGAGAGAGCTTAGCCTCCAGTTTGTCTATATGGTTGCATCTCTCACATGTGTTGGAATTTGTTGGGAGGAGGAGAGGGTTGTCTGTGTTCATGAGGCAGTTGTAACATTGCCTCAAGATTCCCAGATTCACCAGCTGGACCGGAGTGGAGATTGACAACTGACCTTTGCACATGCTAGAATCATATTGGGAATTCCTTTATAATTGAAAAAAAGGGCCAATGGTTAACAAGGTACTCAAGCGGAGTTTGTGAGGGTGTAGTGCTTTTAATTTTTTAGTGCTGACTTATATAATTGCTTTAGTGAGCAAGTGCAATATAACTTAAATGCATTGTGTTACAGGTAACTTAAATGCAAAAATGACAAACTGTAACTTTCTTTCAAGTGAAACAAGGAAATAAGTACAGTAAGCAATGTAGATATCACTAGTGATCCACAGAAGCGCTGAGGAGCTGTGTATTAGGTGGAATTAGCGTTCCAGGGAACATTTATATATATATATATATATATATATATATATGTATGTATGTATATCAATATATATATATATATATATATATATGCAGATA